>NC_141024.2:73292500-73332500 GCF_052040795.2 Danio rerio | reverse complement strand
TTATTATTGTTAATATTAATAATATTATTTATTATTAATATTATATTATCATTATTAATATTATTATTATTTATTATTAATATTATTATCATTAATAATAATATTATTATTAATATTATTATTATTGTTGTTATCATTATTATTATCATTATTAATATTATTATTTTTATTATCATTATTAATATTATTATTATTATTATCATTATTATTATTTTTATCATTATTAATATTATTGTTATTATTTTTTATTTTTTTATTATCATTATTATTGTTCTTATTATATTTATTATTGTTATAATTATTATTATTATCATCATCATCATTATTATTATCATCATTCATTTTCTTGTCGGCTTAGTCCCTTTATTAATCCAAATAAATTTTATGCATAATATTAAAAAAGACTGCATTTGCATTTATGGAAATATGCTTAAAAAAATCAAATAATCATTATTTATGTTAATTATTTATCATGAAGCCTTTCCTAAAGTACACTCAAAAGCTTTACTTTTCCACTTGTTCAAACTACTGATTTTAACTGAGCTGAAACGACACAATTCTTGAGATGTCATTGGGACAACTTAATTTTTTTGTGTTCAATCCACTTAAATTAACAGTGTTAACCCTGCATTTTTTGCAGTGTATGCTATTAATGACAGGTTTCTACATTACCCGTTCATATTTCATATCAAGGGTTACACTCGAAAAATGATTATTGCTGCTTGTTCAAACTACATGTTAAATCAACACAATTTTTTAGGGCTTGTTTGCGTCATTGTTTTACGTTCAAGCCACTTACATTTGTAAAAACGATTATGTTAACCTAATGGATTTGTGTTGGTACAACAAGAATGAATTCAGTTAACTTATTAGTATTTACAATTTTAAGTGGATTGAACATAAAACCATTAGGTTAACCTAATGGATTTTTGCAACCCGAGCTCATTCTGAAAACGTAGCGCCGCGGACGTTTCTGGAGACCGTGATTTACATGGCCGGAGGTACGTATGGCCGCATTTGTTTTTTCAAGCAAACGCTACGGGGCGGTGTGACGTCACTCCTCTTCTTCGCGCTCACTCACCTCCATGTGGAGGGCTTTCCCGCTTGAACCAGCTCGCAGTGTTACGTCGGCGGAGCTGAGGACCGGAGGAGGAGGAGGAGGAGCCAGACGCGGCGACGACTGGGTTCGAGTCTGGGGAAGAGCGGTTCCAGAATAAGAAAAACAGAATCTAAAAAATTTTTAAAAACGGGGCGAGAATGCGGCAAAATCCGAAAACGCGGTCAAAACACGTACGGCTTTTGGAAATTGTTGCTTGGATTTAGGGAAGGAGGAGGAGGAGGGTGGCTGGGTCGGCCGATCGGCCGGCCGCCCGGTCGATCGTTCATTCAGTCGGACAGACAGTCGCTCAACAGCGGCCTCCGGCGGCTTTTCGCACGAGAACAACTCAGGCGCGCACTCCCGAGAAGTGTCCGAGACATGAAAAAGTGCGGCACAGCAGCCACTCGCGGGTTTGCGAAAACAAAAACTGCACAAATACGTACCTCCCGGGACAAATTTCGCAACCTCCAGAAACGTCCGCGGGGCTACGTTTCCACTATGAGCCTGGGTTGGCTTAGTGTTGGGACAACATTAAGGAATTGAGTTAACGTGTTAGTATTTACAATTTTAAGTAAATTGAACATAAAACAATTAAGTTGTCCCTAAAAACTCAAGACTTGTGTTTCAGCTCATTTTAAATAAGTAGTTTGAACAAACATCATTTTTTGGAGTGTTTATAAACAAATAACATATTTGAAACTCCAATGCCTTTTAATATCGTTATTAATATTTCGTTTTATCCCTCATCTTACTGGACTGTTGTTTACTGTACAATTACTCGAAAATGTCAAATCAGTGATCAAATAAATGCTACGATACGTTTGTCTAACAGATTGCAGTTTTAACAGTTTTATCTAATGATAGTGGTTCTCAAACTGTGTAAACGAAAGTGTTATCGAACACATCAAATGATCAAAATCCATTTTTTCGGATTTGATATGTTCGATAACACTGATGTGATCAGCATCGGCTGTTCTCTAAAGCCTACGATCAACGCGCTGAATGTTTACTTTAGTGCACCGCGTCACCAGCTGCTAAAAATCAATCCACATGACGCAGAACTAGAGAAAGAAGTATGTAGATACGCGCAAGAGCAGTGGTCCCCGACCCTCTGGCCACAGACCGGCACCGGTCTATAGATCAATTAGTACCGGGCCGCACAAAAAAATGCATTATTTCCGTTTTATTTATTATCTAAGTCTGAATGATCCTTTATTTTGAAAAATCTTTTATTTTGAAAAATGACCATATTCTCTTGTTACATCTTGAGTATCAAAATTGAACCCACAGGCTAGCAAAATGAGTAGGAACTGCAGCACGACGCGCTTGCGTATTCCAGGCGTACGCAGTTGAAAACCTCTTTACTTTTCAGAATGCCGCTCTGCGAGTCACGCGGTCAAGTTGTCAAATTGTATAAATATGAATGTGCCTCGTTTTCGAACTGTGCCGTGCTGTAGCTGCTTAATTTGGCCAACTATGCTACTTTATTTCAATACTGGTTATGTTGGTCGTACTTGGAGAGACAAGGTGGTACTTGGGGAAAAATGTTTGAGAACCACTGGTCTAATGGAAAGACAACAATCGGAAACACTGTCGTCATTAAGTTAAATCATCATATTAAGAGTTTGGTTGCAAAAACCTCTATGTGCCGTCTGAAATTTTCTTCGAAAATGAGCATTTTAATCAGGCTCCTGTGTGTAAGTTCGGTAATTTCACTTTTATGGCAAGGGTTAAGTCCTTTTTCTGGTCTTTAAACTAAAATATCTCAACATAAACAAACAGGGCTGAGAAAAATGTTCATTTTCAATGGAAATTTCAGACGGAAATTGCATCTGAACTCTTCATATCTCAATTGAAATAAGTTCGAATGTCATTTTTTGTAAAAACCTGGTGTTGTAAGTCAGTTTAATGTTCAGTCATTTGAGTTGAAATGACTTGTTTGGTTAACTTGATTCAACTCAAAAAGTATAGTTCACTCAAATGGTTTTGTTAAACACAAGGCAAGATATTCTGAAGAATGTTGTGGGGAAAAAGGAATCATTGACATCCATTGTCGGAATAAAAAATACTATGGAAGTCAATGGCTGTTTTTTTTCTCCACAGCATTCTTCAGATTATCTTCATTTGTGTTCAAAAACACTCAAACAGGTTTGAAACCACTTGAGTAAATGATAATAGAAATTATTTTGGGGGGGAACTGCCCCTTTAAACCTTTTACGGCACATTTTTATTAATTTTTTTGGTCTATCTTTTCTGTAATTATTTGTAAAAAGTCTCAAATTGACATGATTTAAGTGTATAAAGTTTTTATTCCACTGAATTTGCTTCTTAAATGTAGTTATTTTTATTTCAAGCGATGCATCTCATGAGACCCTTAAAATGTCCGTCGTGTAAAATAACAAATTTCAGACAAATTAAACACAATATTTCACGTAAAATCAGTTAGTTGAGATTATATTAAATGGACACTTTATATATAATTATTTACTTTTTTTGAATAATAACATCATTTATATTACATATATTTCTACAAATCAAAAAAAAAGCATTTTTGGGTGAAATATTCCTTTTTAAAGCAGCTTTAATTAATTTATTAATTTATAATTGTTTTAAAAGCAATTAATTCACAAATTCTAAAAAGCCTAAAATATACTTGATAGTGGTTGAAGTTTATAGTGTATAAAGGGTTTATTTATATATATATATATATATATATATATATATATATATATATATATATATATATATATATATATATATTAGTATTATTATTATTATTAATTAAAAAATATTAAATTGTCGTTTTTTTCTCTTTAAATCTATTAAGGCATCTTTTATTGTATTTTTAATTTTCATTAGCAATTAATTGTTCTGTGTTTTCTCTAAATATTTATAAAAAGTCTCATTTATTCATCATCGTTGCCCACTCATTTCTGATAGTTATCATTTCTGAGTGAACTATTCCTTTAGATTTTTAAGGCTTTTTCTTTATTTATTTATTCATGTATTTTACAGATAATCGGTTGTTTTTAGTTTTTGATCTGCGTGTAACTGACAGGTTCATCTGAGGTAAGCCATTATAACTGGTCCGTCTTTGCGATGTGGCAGATGTGTGGTTGTGTGAGAGTGATATAACCAGCGGGCACAAATGATCCACTTCGCCACACATCTCCACTCCAGAAGATTGTCACGAGTGGCAGATCTGCGTATGATAGTGACCTCTTCTTCTTGTCGTCAGGTACTCGCTTCCCTCAATCGAGCGGCCAGATGCCCTTGGAGAGGCTGACGGATGGCTGCTCACGGATCTCTCTGAAAATCCCTTCCTGAGTCTCACAAGGCCACGGCCTCCACGGGGACTCAACAGGTACTTGTGCTGCAAAAGTGTTGTCAATTATGATTCATTGTTCGAGATGTTTGACATTTTTTGTAGTGTAGGTAGCACCATCAAAGGTGTCGATTGTAATTGGGGTTTTGATGGGGAAATTAACTATTTAAACGAACAATTTAGAAGTTTTTGGTAACTTTACTCAAAGGGGGTGATTACAACTTTATAATCATGACGATATTGTCATCTTATGGCCTCACGATGGACATCATGTTTATGACAGGTTTATGACAAGGTGTGTTTTCAAGTTTTTTACAATATAAAAACAACATTACAACGTCAAACTTATTTTACAACATTCTTCAGAATAGCTTGCTTTGTGTTCAACAAAAGAAAGGCATTCATAAATCATTTGTTTTTCAGAGAACTATCCTTATTAAGTTAAACCAAGTTAACCTTACAAGTCCCGTCAACTTAAATTACTGAACATTAAACGAGCGTACAACCTCAGGTTTTGCTAAAGTTTACTTATTATCCAATCATTCATTCATTTTCCTTCAGCTTAGTTCCTTTATTCCATACCCGCCAACATTCGTCTCTGAAAATCCGAGAGACTGGGGGGTGGGGTGTTCGGGGGTGAGGTGTCTGAATAACACTGTTGAGAACAGGGTTTGTAACTACTATAGTGCGGGTTTCTGGCAGCTGCTACGATCGGATGCTATATTAAAGTTGGCGACCTGGGGGTGTCATAGACTGTACCAAAAAGCTAGGGGGAGTATTAAATTACAGTATTTTTTCGGGAGAAATAACAAAACGGGAGGGTGATGGGTCTGAAATACGGGAGACTCCCGAGAAAAACTGGAGTGTTGGCAGGTTTGCTTCATTAATCCGGGGTTGCCACAGCGGAATGAACCGCCAGCTTATCCAGCAAATGTTTTACACAGCGGATGCCCTTCCAGCAGCAACCCAGTACTGGGAAACACCCATACACACACACACTACGAACAGTTTAGTTCATCAATTCACCTATAGCGCATGTGTTTGGAAACCGGAGCCAGCTGGGACTCGAACCAACAACCTTCTTTCTGTGAGGCGATGGTGCTAACCACTAAGCCACCGTGTCGCCTATTTTACTTATTATAATAAGTTAAATTAAATAAGGATTGTCTTAATCATGACAAACTGACTTTATCAGGACACCATACCTTGTCATAAACCTGTCATAAACATAATTGGCATGAAGTTGTTATAATTATGTCATACGAAGATGACATTGTTTGAGATGTATTGTCATGTCGAATACGCATCAGTGTCATTGACATAAACTGACTAGATGAACCTTTAGCTATACTGTCCAAATCCAATGCTTCCGAGGGATCGTCTCAGTTACTAAATACATATATACACACGACATATGTAGCTTAAACATATAAACAAAAAACGACAATATTAACATTTTTACAAAGCCAAAGTCATGAATATTTAGGTTAAAGATGTCTTAAGATGGGTCCCCATGTGGTTTTGTAAAGTTTCAGGGCGCAATATGTCGAATGACATAAAGCAGCTCGTTCAACCATCTCTTACAACACGGAGCCTTTGGAGATTTCATTATAAGTACGATTATCGTTTAAGCTGTTCTCATGCCAACCATAAGAGCTTGCATTTGGGTTAACAGAAAGGTGTCCCTTATATTAGAATATCCAAAAATAGCAACCCAAGCTCATTCTGGAAACGTAGCCCCGCGAACGTTTCTGGAGACCGCGATTTACGTGGCCGGAGGTACGTAAGGCCGCGTTTAGTTTTTTTTTCGAGCGAACGCTGCGGGGCGGTGTGGCGCCGCTCCGCCCCTCCTCTTTGCGCTCGCCAGCCGACGGCTCGCCTCCGAGTGGAGGGCTTTCCCGATGCAACCAGTTTGATCGCTTAGCTCACAGCGTTGCGTCGGCGGAGCGGAGGCCCCGGAGGAGGAGCCGGCTGTGGTGGACGACGACCGGGATCGAGTCCGGGAGAACAGCGGTTCCGGAAATCAGGTAAGACGAAAAACGGAATCCGAAAAATAAGGGCATAACGCGGCGGGATCCGAAAACGCGGTCGAAATCGAAGACGAAGGCTTTTGCTTTTTTTTTTTCTTCTGGACGGCTTTTGCGAACCGTCGCTCGGGTTTAGGGAAGGAGGAGGAGGAGGAAGAGGAGGGCGGCCGAGTCGGCCGATCCGGCGGCTTTTCGCGCGAGAACGGCGCAGGCGCGAACGGTGCGCGCTCCCGAGAGGCACCCGAGACGCGAAAAAGCACGCACAGCGGCCTCTCACGGATCCGCGAAAACAAAAACCGCTCGAATACGTACCTCCCAGGACGTAAATCGCAGTCTGCAAAAACGTCTGCGGGGCTACGTTTCCACAATGAGCCCGGGTTGAAAAATAGGCAAATAGTTGTCAGGTTGGATATTGGCTGTCAATTTGCTCTCTGACAGAATTTTTAAAAATTTAATTTGACATGATAATCTCCAGCTCATATACGTGTGTGTCCTTTGTCTTCTCAATACACATCAGGATTTCTGATTGGAAGCATACAACATATTGAATGATTATGAATCGCGATCAGAGTGCCTCCGATATTCTTCAGAGCCGATTAAGTCACACTTCTTACAAGGCAATCTGGAATACTCGATTCTGATTGGTCAGTCGCGACATTCCCTCAGTAAAGCTTTTAAATTTTGTCTTCATGTACTTCTTTGTTGCAAATCAAAGTTGGTCATGTTGTGATTCACCTGTTAGTTGCCTGGTTTGTATCAAGGCTTTTAATCAGGATGCACTTGTCTGAAAACCAAAACAGAAAATGATTTGTAATAAGTGTTTTATAGGTGGGCATAGTTTATTTTTTTTAAATCTAGATTAATCTCACTGTACTTTTGGAATTAATCTAGATTCATCTAGATTAAAATGGCTCATTTGAACTCCTAAAGGCATTCAGAATATGTGTGCTACCCAAATAATGACTAAAAGTAAGTCTTTGAGAACGGGTTTGTCAAGCCAGGTGGCGCATTAGATCAGGGGCTTATCTCCTGTTTCCAAAATGCATCACAAACTGCTTGAGAAACTGTTCTACTGTGATAATTGGTGATGAAAATAAATGACGTTCAATAAGATGTGCTTGTGTTTACTAACTGTTCATTCAGTTAAAACATGAATTTTGCACGATTTTTTGTTGCTCTCTTACATGAAAGTACTTCATGTAAACACCATAACTATATTATTGTCTATTAAGGCAGATAACTAGATTACAGATGTCCATGTAAACGTAGTCGGTTGTCTCTTTGAAGTAAGTGTAAGATCCAGAAGGGCATCTTGCTGATTTTATTCAGAAGGGCACTTTTTTTTCCGGGTATACATCCGCGCTAAAATATCAAGGTGAAGGTCATCATAGCTTGCGTAGAATAGACCTAGCTCCCAATCCAACTTTGAGAATTTATTAACTGCGATATTATTTTATCACCTGATAAGAGTCTCGCGTTAACGCTATTAAATAACTAGATTAATTTTAGAAAAAAACATAAGCCAATATATTAGGGACTTCTTTTGACAGAGTCGAGAGGCGTCATTTTACCAGCATTGCTGTGAGAGCACGGCGACTAGTATAGTTGCTATATTGCAAGAAGCATGCACGGCATGCCCTATTAGCTCATTATTTAAGTGTACTTTGTTTCTCTGGTGAGCATGTGTGGGTTATTTATAGATCAGTTTACGGGTTCATGAACTGAATGGAAGTGGAATATTCAACGTTGGCTCTTTCTAAAGACGTAGCCCTGTATATACATTTCTGGAGATCCCGAATTATGCAGCCAGAAGTTCTTTAAAACGAACACTATGGGGCGGTATGACGCCGTTCCTTATCACGTTTACTAGCTGACCGCTTATTTCCGTATGTACGGCCTTCCCGCAGGGCACTATTGCTTTTAAACACAGTTTGTCTAGTGGCTCGCCATATTTATTTGCGGACTTGAGATGCAGAAAGGAGTTGACCGTGACGATGGGGTTCGAGTCCAGTGAGGAACGGTTCCAGAAAGTGGAGAAAACAAAAAAAAAAAAGCCAAAAGTAAAATAAGCAAGTAAATAACAGGGTGAGAATGTGGTAAAATCTGAATTTGTGGTCAAAATCAGGCGAGGGCTGTTCTTTTTCTGGATTGCTTTTTAAAATTGTCGGACGGGTTTAGGGAGGTGGGTGGTCGCTGGTCAATCGGTGCTTTTTAAAACACTATCGGTTGGGTTTAGGGAAGGTGGAAGGTGGGTCAATCGATTAGTCAGAGCGGCCTCTGGTGGATTCATGTGAAAACAGCATTCGCGAGAGAAATTTGAGATCTAAAAGAGCATACACAGCAGCCTCCGACCGATTGTCAAGAAAAAAAAAAAAAAAAACGTACATCCTGGAACGTATTTGGCGCTCTCCAGAAATATATACAGGGGTACATTTTCAGAACGAGACTGTTGGGAATGTTGAGCTATTTTGACCAGGGTGCACAATATTCACTGCTCTTGCATTTTTGGTCAACGCATTAACAAACCGGCTTGCATGTGCAGTTAAATGAATGGGTTTCATAGCGCAGTGCTTTCCATGTCCGGTGTGAAAGCCACATCATGCAGTTACTTTGTATTGGAAGAAAGTAAAACTAGTAAACTGAACGCTGTGCCTTTCTTTCATCACATATTTTCTCTTTCGGCCCAAAACCAAACAGGCCATTTCAGCCGACAGATTTTAGTGAATGAAAATGTGTTGCATTCCCACTTTGAAATCACTCAAAATGTATTTAAACATACATTTGACTGCAGTTTCAAGGTAAAATGAACACTATGAGGTAGTATAATGCCAACAACTTTTGTTGCTTCTCACACTAATGATATTTACAAGGACATATCAACGAATAAAGATGATTTTCGTTCAGTTCTTTTCGCTAACAGTGTCTGATTCCTGTTGCGCTCAGTGTGCTCGGTAGCTTACCTTGTACAGTGATGTACTTGAGTCTGGTGAAGCAGAGTTCCACAGAAGAGATAAAAGCAATGCAAAATAAAGGTAAATTTACATAGTCGCAGTGCACCTTTGCTTTTAAAGGTTTTAGCTCAGTGGTTCACTTGATGATCTGTACCACTTTAACATAGAAGACGTGTAAAAGAAGGATGTGTATCTGAAACAAAAACAAAACATACGCTATTGACAAAACGTCTGGATCTGTCCTCTGAAATGTAAACAAAGCATACCCAGAGTAGCGTATTTAAAAATCTGTGTTCTTTAGACAGAACTCTGATGAAGCTTTTCCAGTGTGTTAGTCTAATTAGACGCATTACCGAAAATGTGATGTAAATAAATGTGACTTGACCGGATCATGACTAACGCTCTTCTGAACTACCCCACAGTCATCACGTGGAAAAGAGGAAGTGCAACACAGCCACCTGCGTGACTCAGAGATTAGCAGACTTTCTCATCAGGTCCAGCAACACCATCGGCACAGTCTACGCACCGACCAACGTAGGATCCAACACTTACGGAAAGAGGGACCTGCTGCAGTCGCCTGTTTATCTGTAGTTCACAGAGCGAAACGCAGAAGAATAAACAGAACATGTATGATACTTCTAAAAATCTGTTGCGTTTTCAGTGTTATTTGTATCATTTCCCCCCTGTGTAAATGGAAACCAGTGCCTTTTGGTGTAAACGGTTGTTTGCAGCATTTTCATTTAGCGGTACTGTAAACCCTGCATGAAAATAAGGCTCACGTAGTGTGTCGCAGCACATTATCATCATGGCATATGAATAAAAATGTATTATACAAAGTACATAGAATACTGCAGAACACACATCTTGTTTTGTTTTGGGTTTTTTTTTACAATAAAAGAAAAGAGATTTTGAAAAACAGTCCTCTGCTTAATGTCTCGAAATTTCAAAGCAATACGGCACTAAATGAATCTATATGCATGTTTATCATTCAGTAGAATGACAATTAGCTCTTGGAATAATTTGATGGACGCTAATAAATTAGTGTTTTATAAAAAATAACAAAAAAAAATTATTAAAATGAAAAATTTTAATGAAATAATCACAAAATTGATTAAACACAAGTCATAACTGATCATACTAGTGAAATAAATAATCATAACAGAATAATTTCTGAAACACATAAGAGTTATTCACTGAAGACGACACTAAATTACAAGAATATGATACATATATTAATGTACTTTATTAGGTACACCCCCCTTTTGCCTTTAGAAATGCCTTAGATTCAACAAGCCACTGGAAATGTTCCTCAGAGATTTTGCTCCATGTTGACATGATGGCGTCACGCAGTTGCAGCAGATTTGTCGGCTGCACATCCATCATGCGGCTCCTCCACCACATCCCAAAGGTGCTCTATTGGATTGAGATCTGGTGACTGTGGAGGCCACCGATTAGAAAGTTGGGCAGGTGTACCTAATAAAGTGGCCGGTAAGTGTATATTCACGTCGAATGCATTAATGCAGATTTAAATAACCTCTCGCAACACCTCTATTTCATAATGTTCCCAATGTAATAAACGAACTGATAAACACACACACATGCTCGCACAAGTTAATGCACACAGTCATCATGTGCTTGTATATATAGGCTGATTACTGAAAGCTATTATAGCCCAAAAAAATTCTATTTTTTGTACCGTACTAGCTCATTATCGACCTCTGACCCATCTAATGATTGCCTGCTTCTCAATACAAGCTAAAAACATGTATTATGCCGGTTTTGAAATGCAAATAATCAGAGTTGACCCTGCCTCAGCAATGCTGTGTGAGATTATACAGTCGAAGTCAGAATTATTCGCCCCCCATTTATTTTTTTCCCAAATTTGTTTAACAGAGAGCAGATTTCAACACATTTCTAATCATAATAGTTTTAATGTCTCATTTCTAATAACTGACTTATTTTCTCTTTGTCATGATGACAGTAAATAATATTAGACTAGATATTCTTCAAGACACTTCTATACAGCTTAAAGTGACATTTAAAGGCTTCACTAGGTTAACTAGGCAGGTTAGGGTAATTAGGCAAGTTATTGTATAATGATGGTTTGTTCTGTAGACTATTGAAAACAAATATAGCTTAAAGGGGCTAATAATATTGACCTTAAAATGTTGTTTAAAAAATTAAAAACTGCTTTTATTCTAGCCGAAATAAAACAAATAAGACTTTCTCCACAAGAAAAAATATTATCAGACACACTGTGAAAATTTCCTGAATCTGTTCAACATCATTTGGGCAATATAAAAAAATATTTAAAATTCAAAGGGGGCGAATAATTCTGACTTCAACTGTACAGGAGGACTCTAAAGTGATATCCGATAGTGGGTGTCAGATTGTACTAGAAGCACTGCATTAAATTACAATTCCCCCCGGTCATGTCTTGAGCATTTACTTTACCCCAGTATATTCAATGGAGCTTCTGCGCTAGCCTGCCGATTCTGACAGGCGCGTGCGAGTAGACGAATTTTTGTCTCGTTTTACGCTTGACCAACTAAATGAATGCCAAAGTTTATTTAACCGAATGTATTTTAATGACATTACAACATCGATGCTGTGACAGAACTGTATAAAATGGAAAAAAACAGGTCACCGGAAGTTTATCCAAAGCAATCTCGCGGCAATTCGTAACTTTTTGATTTAGTGGCTAATTCGTCTGAATTCGTACGATTTAATTCGTACAATTTAGTACGATTTGACGGTTGGGGTTAGGGGCAGTGGCATAGCGGACGGGCCCACAGAAGACGCACCGCGGGGAGGGGTGATTAGGGGGCCCCGCGTCATCGCGAATTTCAATAATTTTTTGTCTTTCCATCCGGAGCTCCTTCACGGGACTCCACACCTGTAAACAATCGCTACATTGGGTTCGCGCCATTCGCGCAGCTCTCGGTCCCGCCCAGACTTGTCAGCGCTACCAAGCCGACCAATCACAGAGCTTGCGCTACGCGGTTGCTGCGACGTGTGGTTACATTTTTTGAGAGGTGCACATCAGCGACCGCGACGGCCACGGCGAAGGGTTATGCGTCAGCGCCGTAGCATACGCCGGTGTTTGACGCAGAAGTATAAATCAGCCTTTAGTTTGTGATCACTCCTCAGTTTGTGAAGGCTTCCCCGCGTTGTCGTTCAACCCCGCCTCCCTTCCCCGCTCCTCAATTTGTGACACCTCCGCCCATCATCAGGGGCCCCGTCAGTGATCCCTGCAGGGGGCCTCCGCATTTTGCGCTACGCCACTGGTTAGGGGTGGGGTTAGGTGCCACGCCTCCTTTTTAAAATCGTATATTTTCGTACGACTCAACTCGTACGAATTAGCCACTACACTAGCAAAACGTAAAATACTTAGGTTTCCTCGTGAGATCAGGCGTTTATCAATATGGGAAGTGTTACGGCCAGCTCGCTCCCGACCGTACCATAAAAAGGTATGTAATGAAAAAAACATTTATTAAAGGGAATAATAAAGTGTAAGAAACTGTCCAGGGATTTAAAACAAGTAAGAAATCAGATTAAATTCTCTCAACAAAATACAAAACAAAACACAATGTAGCAGTTTTACTCTGGTTGTGTGTGTTTTTCTAATAAGACGACAGCGACATTGGAGGTCTCAAGTTTGGTTTATTCTGCAAAAACACAGACAGCACAATAATATGCGGAAAACGTCTCTCTCTTTTTCCACTCAGGCTCGTTGGCAGAGCGAGAGAGCATGCAACTAATTCAGTCAGCGGCGAATTCAACACCAGTTGCATTAATAATAGCCAACAAATTGACAAAAACAATAGGTAAAAGAAAATAAATACAAATAAATAGACCACAAAAATTAGCAGTGAAGAATAAACATTATAGTATACATCAGATAACTTGTAAAAGGAATATAATGTGTCACTGGTCTCTATATTAGTGAGCAATAGAATGAAAATAGTGTCAAATATCAGAAATAATACACAACCCTGCTGAAAAATCCAACTTAAACCAGCCTACTCTGGTTGGCTGGTCAACCAGGCTGGTTTTAGAGGGGTTTTGGCCACTTCCAGGCTGGTTTCCAGCCATTTCCAGCCTGGTCTTAGCTGATTAGGCTGGGAGATGACCAGCTAAAACCAGCTTGACCAGCCTAGCCAGGCTGGGAGCCCAGCCAAAACCAGCTATATCCAGCTTAAACCAGGCTGGTCAAGCTGGTTTTGGCTGTTCATTTTCCAGCCTGACCAGCTACGACCAGGCTGGAAATGGCTGGAAACCAGCCTGGAAGTGGCCAAAACCCATCTAAAACCAGCCTGGTCGACCAGCTAAAACCAGCCAACCAGCCTAGGCTGGTTTAAGCTGGATTTTTTAGCAGGGATAAACTTTTAACACTATAAAATACATTTATATATGCAAAATTATATTGCTTTGCACACAGGCCTCATTTTAAACAACTTGTATAATTAGATTTCAAACATCACTTAACAAAACATAATAAACATACCTGCAAAAACACAGAGAGCACAATAATCTGCCGAAAACATCTCTCTTTTTCCACTCTGCCAATTAGAAAGGAAAGTCACTTTAAGCACTGAAAATCTGATTATTAACATTTATCTTCGATACATCATAGTTTTATCACGTTTATACATCCACTGTCACATAAATTAACTCGGTGAACTCGCTTGAAAATCCTTACCAGGCTCGTTAGCAGAGCGAGAGAGCACAACTAATTCTTCTTCTTCTTCTTCTGGTGTTTTATGGCGGTTTGGCAAACCAACAAAAATAGGTGCATTACCGCCACCTACTGATCTGGAGTGTGGATTGTACATAATTGGGGTAGAAAGAAAACACTTATATATACATTAAATGACTATATTAAATTATATAAAATAAAATAAAAAAACATTTAAAAAAAACTAAATTCTATGCATTATTCCTATATTTCCCAAATATTTAATTAATATCTCATGAATTTTTGATTGTCTAAGCCCGTTTCCTAGCAATACTTTCAAAGAAATTACCTTATCTTCCAGCTGTCCTAATTCTTGTATTAAATCAAACCTCTCTCTTTCATAAGCTGGGCATTCTAAAATTATATGATTGGCTGTTTCCAACTCTCCACAATTATCACACTTCCCTGATTCATGCTTTCCTATTTTATACAAGCTGTAATTTAATGACGTATGGCCTATCCTTAGTCTTGTTATGATGACATCTTTCCTTCGATATCCGTATCTTTTCCTCCCGTTTCCTACAAATTCCTGAATCTGATATAAATATCTTCCTTTGGTCTCCTTGTTCCACACCTGTTGCCATTTCTTATATATTTCGACTGCAATCATTCTTTTAAATTCTGTTTTACTTAATGCTAATTTAATTTCTATTTGCTCATTATTTAAAGCTTTTTTTGCTAGCATATCAGCTTCCTCATTCCCATCTACACCCACATGTGCCGGTACCCAGAGAAATGAAACCATTATTCTTAACTGCCTAATTGTGAATACATTTTGTAAAATTTCAAATACTAAATCTTGTCTAGCTTCAGATTTGGCACTTTGAAGGCTTTTAAGTGCAGCCATTAAGTCCGAACAAATTACTGCTTTTTCTGGTTGGACTTCTTCAATCCATTGAAGTGCTATAATAATAGCTAATAATTCAGAGGTAAACACTGACACGTGATCTGATAATCTCTTTGCAATTTTGATGTTAAATTGTGGAATATATACAGCAGCAGCAGTTCTTCCACACTTAGGTTCCTTCGACCCATCTGTAAAGATTTGTAATACAGAATAATAATTCTGTTGGATATATTCTTGAGCTAAACGCAACTAATTCAGTCAGCGGCGAATTCAACACTGAAGATGGCGCTGCCTGCCCACAGACCGCATGAGTTGCTGTGTGCGCCACTAATATGTGCTCTCCATAAACATTTGCCAACATGGTTCCGCATAAAAAAAACATCTCCATCAAAACTATATACAGTACATTATAATTAAGAAAAGAAAATATAAAACAAAAGTAATTAAAAAGTAAAGTTTTGCATTATTTGCATTTGTATATTTTATACTTATTAGCTCAGCTACATAAGACGGCAACACAAACGAGTTGGAGCAAAATGACCTCTCTGTGGAATAGCGGTCCGCCAGAGGAAGTGCCGTTCTTCACCAAAAATTCAAATATATACATCTCCACCCATAAATGAAACTAATTAATTGTGGCGTCACACTGCGAGGCCAGCGAAAGCTAAGAAAGAGAAGACAGGGTCGTAGCACTAGCTTAGCATATATACCCTATTGTCACCAGGATTCCCCTTTGCAAATCTTTAATATCATATTTATTTATCTGATCATTTGTATATGCTCTTATTCTAAGCAGAATGTAAAGCAGAAACCAAAGAATCTCTTTCCTGTGGTGTTCCCCAAGGTTTTGATCTGGGCCCATTGCTATCCCTGCTGAAAAATCCAGCTTAAATCAGCTAAATCCAGCTAAAACCAGCTTGACAAGCCTGGTTTAGGCTGGACATAGCTGGTTTTGGCTGGTCATCTCCCAGCCTAACCAGCTAAGACCAGGCTAAAAATGGCTGGAAACCAGCCTGGAAATGGCCAAAACCCCTCTAAAACCAGCCTGGTCGACCAGCTAAAACCAGTCAACCAGCCTAGGCTGGTTTAAGCTGTTTTTTTTAGTAGGGATTTGCTTTGTAATTGCTTCCACGTGGACAAATAATATGTACGTTCAAAGGTATTACCACTGTTATGCAGATATTCATTCATTTACTCTCGGCTTAGTCCCTTTATTCATTAGGGGTTGCCACTGAGGAATGAACTGCCAACTTATCTTGCATATGTTTACACAGTGGACAAAGTCCTTGGGAAACACCCATACACTCTAACATGCGCACTCATACACTACAGCCATCTTAGTTCATCAATTCCCCTGAAGCGCATGTGTTTGGACTGCGAGGAAGCACCACACCAAGAGGACATGCAAACTCCACATAGAAACGCCAACTGACCCACCCAGGACTCGAACCAGCAAGCTTCTTGCTTAGTTAGTACCACTAAGCCACCGTGCCTCCATTCCTTTGTATTATCTGATCGCTCTTTTACGTGCGTCGCCTATATTTCTTGTTACCCTGCTGAAAAAAACAGCTAAAACCAGCCTAAGCTGGTTGGCTTGTCTTAGCTGGTTTTAGCTGGAAGTAGCTGGTTTTAGCTGGTCTTCCAACCTGGCCAGGCTCGTCAAGCTGGTATGTCAGTCTGACCAGGCTGGTTTTAGCTGGTCTCTCAGCCTGGTCAAGCTGGTTTTAGCTGGTCTCCCATCCTGGTCAAGCTGGTCAAGCTGGTCTCTCAATCTGACTTGGCTGGTTTTAGCTGAACTACCAGCCTGGTCAGGCTGGTCAAGCTGGTTTCTCAATCTGACTAGGATGGTTTTAGCTGGTCTCCCAGTCTGGTCAAGCTGGTTTTAGCTGGTTTCCCCAACCTGGCCAGATCGGTCAAGCTGGTATCTCAGTCTGACTAGGCTGGTTTTAGCTGGTCTCTCAGCCTGGTCAAGCTGGTTTTCGCTGGTCTCCCAGCCTGGCCTGGCTGGTCAAGCTGGTTTTAGCTGGTCTCCCATCCTGGTCAAGCTGGTCTCTCAATCTGACCAGGCTGGTTTTAGCTGGTCTCTCAGCCTGGTCAAGCTGGTCTCTCAATCTGACCAGGCTGGTTTTAGCTGGTCTCTCAGCCTGGTCAAGCTGGTTTTTGCTGGTCTCCCAGCCTGGCCAGGCTGGTTTTAGCTGGTCTCTCAGCCTGGCCAGGCTAGTTTTAGCTGGTCTCCCAGCCTGGTCAAGTTAGTTTTAGCTGGTCTCCCAGCCTGACCAGCTAAAATCAGCTAAGACCACCCCACCTGAACAGCTAAGACCAGCCTGGCCAGCTAAAACCAGTTAAGACCAGCCAGCTAAGACCAGCCTGACAAGCTAAAATCAGCCTGATCAACTAAGACCGGCTAAAAAGTGTCCAAAACCCCTCTAAAACCAGCTAAGACCAGCTAAAACCAGCTTAGACCAACCTGATCAACCAAGACCTGCTAAAAAGTGGCTAAAACCCCTCTAAAACCAGCCTGACCAGCTAAAACTAGCTACAACCAGCTAAGACCAACCTAATCAACTAAGACCAGCTAAAAAGTGGCCAAAACCCCTCTAAAACCAGCCTGACCAGCTAAGACTAGCTAGACCAGCTAAAACCAGCTAAGACCAACCTGACCAACTAAGACCAGCTAAAAAGTGGCCAAAACCCCTCTAAAACCAGCCTGACCAGCTAAAACCAGCTTGACCAACTAAAACCAGCTAAGACCAGCTTGACCAGTTAAAACCAGCTAAGACCAACCTGACCAATTAAGACCAGCTAAAAAGTGGCCAAAACCCCTCTAAAACCAGCCTGACAAACCAGCCATGACCAGCCTGGGAAACAAGCTAAAACCAGCTAGGGTGACCAGCTAAAACCAGCCTGACCAGCTTAGGCTGGTTTAAGCTGTTTTTTTCAGTAGGGTATATATATATGCAAATATTTCTTCCGCTCTACAGGAAAGAAACAAGGCCTGAGAAATGTCTTTGGACCCCCGTTTCAATTGACATCTATATTGCCGCCTTCTGTCGCCATCATTTTTCTCGCGAACATATCCTGGTCATTTCCCGCGTCTCTCTGATGGTGAACGTCCACCGCCACGAGCGGGCAAACACGGCCGGTGGCTGCCCTAATAAAAAGCTGTCACCGAGCCAGAAATAGATGAGATGTATAACCGTGGACGGGCCAGGTGCAGTGCGCATGAAGCCATCAGACGGAAAAACACATGTCAGCGGCGTTTCGCATAACGACACATGCATTATCAGCGATGAGAGACGGGCAGCGAGGTTAATAAAAGTCTCCCGTTCCCCATTTACAAGACTGGCATCTGTAATGATCAACTAAATGTGCATTGGAAAGGCTCACTGGACATGTGAAATGACTATAAGTTAGACTGCAGTTTTCAGGTCAAATGAATGCTGAAGGGCTGTGCGACATCCTGTTTACAGAAGCATTATCAACGAATAACAGATTATTCTCCGGCGGTTTATGGCTCAACACCAAATAAACACCACAGAACGATTTAACAATGCTTACTGAGCATGTTTACCTCACATTTTCCCCCATACCTGTCAACATTGGTATGTGAAAATAAGGGATATGCCCACCACAATAAGGGATTCCTCCAACAGCCCAGTAATTTACCCAGGAAACTACTAAATATGTTTATTTGGAGCTGTTTCATTGTAAATGGTCAGTAATATGTGAATAAATATGTCAGTAATGTGAAAAGAAATAGTATACATTAGCAACAAATACATTCCCTGCTGAAAAATCCAGCTTAAACCAGCCTAGGCTGGTTGGCTGGTTTTAGCTGGTTGACCGTGGTGGAAAATAACGACAAATACCCAAACTCCTGTAATTGAGTAGTTTTTTTTCAGGAACTGATTCACTGATTGAGTAGTTTTAAAAATCTAGGCTGGTTGGCTGGATTTAGCTGGTTGACCAGGCTGGTTTTAGAGGGGTTTTGGCCATTTCCAGGCTGGTTTCCAGCCATTTCCAGCCTGTTCTTAGCTGGTCAGGCTGGATAATGACCCGCCAAATCCAGCTAAAACCAGCTTGACCAGCCTGGTTTTAGCTGGATATAGCTGGTTTTGGCTGGACTCCCAGTTTGGCTAGGCTGGTCAAGCTGGTTTTAGCTGGTCATCTCCCAGCCTGACTAGCTAAGGCCAGGCTGGAAATGGCTGGAAACCAGCCTGGAAGTGGCCAAAACCCCTCTAAAACCAGCCTGGTCGACCAGCTTAAACCAGCCTAGGCTGGATTTTTCAGCAGGGTTAGCAAACAGTTCAGCTCATAAAAATGAATAGCTGTTATATAATGAAATAGAATCAAGCTAAATCTCATTAGCCGTTTCTCCTCTGTATAACTTACACATTCTGATTAAAGAGCAACGGATGAATCTCTCATTTATTTAGATTTTTTTATTACATTAAATAAGAGTTGCCACTTTAAAAATGCACACATCTTACGTTATTTATTTATTATTATTATTTTTTATTAGAATATGCAAAAAGCAACCCAAGCTCATTCTGGAAACGTAGCCCCGCGGACGTTTCTGGAGACCGCGATTTACGTGGCCGGAGGTACGTAAGGCCGCGTTTAGTTTTTTTCGAGCGAACGCTGCGCGGCGGTGTGGCGCCGCTCAACCCCTCCTCTTCGCGCTCGCCGGCCGACGGCTCGCCTCCGAGTGGAGGGTTTTCCCGATGCAACCAGTTTGTCCGCTTAGCTCACAGCGTTGCGTCGGCGGAGCGGAGGCCCCGGAGGAGGAGCCAGCCGCGGGGACGACGACCGGGATCGAGTCCAGGGAACAGCGGTTCCGGAAATCAGGTAAGACGAAAAACAGAATCCGAAAAAAAGGGCGAGAACGCGGCGGGATTCGAAAACGCGGTCGAAATCGAAGACGAGGGCTTTTGCTTTTTTTTTTTTCTGGACGGCTTTTGCAAACCGTCGCTCGGGTTTAGGGAAGGAGGAGGAGGAGGAGGAAGAGGAGGGCAGCCGAGTCGGCCGATCCGGCGGCTTTTCGCGCGAGAACGGCGCGGATCCACGAAAACAAAAACCGCTCGAATACGTACCTCCCGAGACGTAAATCGCGGTCCGCAGAAACGTCCGCAGGGCTACGTTTCCACAATGAGCCCGGGTTGGCAAATCACAATAATAATACAAGAAAACATCATAAAAAAAAAAGAACAAAAACAAAGCAACAAAACAGAAACAATATAGTCAGGTACTGGTATGTGCGTGAGTGTGCGTGCATGTGTGTGTGTGTGTGTGCGTGTGTGTGTTAGCATGTAAAGGTAACTTGGTGGACAGGTCAGAGTACATACGTAAGGAACAATAACAGTCAATAAATGAAGCAAGCACCACAGATATAAATAAAACATATAGAAAGAAACCGGTCAGTAGTAAGGAGTAACAACAATGCTTATTAATGTATGATAGTAAAAATAAAAGTAAAAAGAA
The DNA here is from genome assembly GCF_052040795.2 of Danio rerio. Taxonomy (NCBI): domain Eukaryota; kingdom Metazoa; phylum Chordata; class Actinopteri; order Cypriniformes; family Danionidae; genus Danio; species Danio rerio. Next base: position 73,312,032 of record NC_141024.2, on the reverse strand, counting down.
AGAAAGGACAACAGTAATAATAACTGACAATACTAATAAATCACAAGTGCTACACCAACTACTACTACAGAAAGTTACTTATATTACAACTACTACTGCTGCTACTACAGCCACAACCACGGCTACTACTACTACTACTGATACTACTACAACAATGACTACCATTACTGATACTACTATAGCGTTTGCTACAACTAAGGGTGCTTTCACACCTGCCTTATTTAGTTCGATTGAATCGCACTAGAGTTTGTTTACCCTTTTGGTGCGGTTCGTTTGGGCAGGTGTGAATGCAGCAATCGTACTCGAGTGCGCACCAAAAGCGGACCAAATAAGCGTACCGAGACCTGCTGGAAGAGGTGGTCTCGGTACGCTTTCAAACAAACCCTGGAGCGGTTCGTTTGTGGTGAGAATATGATCCGTACTAAAACAGGTCCAATCGCTAAAAGTACTGCGCGTTTTGGACTAATTCAGCTGCCGTAGGCCGATGCGCTGTGCAATATGGGATATGGAGGAAAATATTTGTTGACAGCGCTTTACCAACAGAGAGAGAGAGAGAGGGGAAAACATTACCTGATGGATCGTTGGTAATATTTCCGCAAGATGAGCATGTTGCAGTTTAGCTAAATTAATTCACGTCTCCTCCTGAAGTGACGAGCGTTGCATTAAACACTGTTTTCCAGCCGCGGCCGCGCTTCATTTTCGTAATCTATAGTTTGTCTAAAGCAGGGATACAATCAGCCAGCGCAGTCGTCCCTCCAGAGTAAAAGGTTTTGTTTACCTGCGGGAGTTCACTGGCATTTTCCCGCACGTGAATTCTGACCAATCAATAAGCAGTTTAGGAAATACGTTCAACAACATCTGGCCAATGAGAGATGTGGATTTTGTCAGATGACCGCATTTTGGTTCGTTTCAACTGGTTCGGACCAAAGCCAGCAGTGTGGTGTGAAAACGACCCAAAGACGGCAGAAGATGCAACAATGTATCATTTATTACCCTTGGTCCGGACCAAATGAAGCAAACTACAGATGTGAAAGCACCCTAATACAACAACGTCTATTGCTACTACTACTACCGCAATCACTTCTACTATATCTACATCAACAACATCTACTACTGATATTACTACACCAACAACAACTACTACTACAGCTACTGCAACAACCACACCTTTACTACATCTGCTACTACTATACCAACGCCATCTACTACTACATGAACTACTACTTCAATAATCTCCGTAACAATAACTCAATAACAATAATTCAATTACAATCTAACGTTATAATGAAAGCATTCATCAGTTTTCTGAACTTTTTATGCTCATTAAAGACGAAATTAGTTGTGTTTGAAAAAAAAAACACCAAAATCGACATCTTTATATGTTATTATTATTAATTATGTGTGTTTAAACACGCACCCAAAAGCCAGACTTTCACTCCGCTTCGGATCACGTGTACAGAATCCGTTTGGGAAACAGCATCTGTTTATCACTATGGAGCGCGTCAGCTGACAGTCACGCACCATTATATGACTGTTTTGAGGATTGTGTAGGATGGGCGACGGCACCTGTAATCAAAAGGTAAGGGAATCGCTCCGTATTTAATATCTGACCAGGCTGGTTTTAGCTGGTCTCCCAGCCTGACCAGCTAAAACCAGCTAAGACCAGCCAGCCTGACCAGCTAAAACCAGATAAGAACAGCCAGCTTGACTAGCTAAGACCAACCTGACAAGCTAAAACCAGCCTGACCAACTAAGATCAGCTAAAAAGTTGCCAAATTCCTCTAAAACCAGCCTGACCCGTTAAAGCCAGCTAAGACCAACCTGACCAACTAAGACCAGCTAAAAAGCAGCCAAAACCCCTCTAAAACCAGCCTGACCAGCTAAAACCAGCTAGGACTAGTTTGACAAGCTAAAACTAGTTAAGACCAACCTGACTAACTAAAAAGCAGCCAAAACTCCTCCAAAACCAGCCTGACTAGCTAAAACCAGCTTGACCAGCTGAAACCAGCTAAGACTAGTTTGACCAGCTAAAACCAACCAGACAAACTAAAACCAGCTAAAAAGTGGCCAAAACTCATCCAAAACCAGCCTGACCAGCTAAAACCAGCCTGACCAACTAAGATCAGCTAAAAAGCAGCCAAAACCCTTCTAAAACCAGCCTGACCAGCTAAAACCAGCTAAGACTAGTTTGACCAGCTAAAACTAGCTAAGACCAACCTAACTAAAAAGCAGCCAAAACTCCTCCAAAACCAGCCTGACTAGCTAAAACCAGCTTGACCAGCTGAAATCAGCAAAGACTAGTTTGACCAGCTAAAACCAACCAGACCAACTAAAACCAGCTAAAAAGTGGCCAAAACTCCTCCAAAACCAGCCTGACCAGCTAAAACCAGCCTGACCAACTAAGATCAGCTAAAAAGCAGCCAAAACTCCTCCAAAACCAGCCTGACTAGCTAAAACCAGCTTGACCAGCTGAAACCAGCTAAGACTAGTTTGACCAGTTAAAACCAACCAGACCAACTAAAACCAGCTAAAAAGTGGCCAAAACTCCTCCAAAACCAGCCTGACCAGCTAAAACCAGCCTGACCAACTAAGATCAGCTAAAAAGCAGCCAAAACCCCTCTAAAACCAGCCTGACCAGCTAAAAGCAGCTAAGACTAGTTTGACCAGCTAAAACTAGCTAAGACCAACCTGACTTACTAAAAAGCAGCCAAAACTCCTCCAAAACCAGCCTGACTAGCTAAAACCAGCTTGACCAGCTGAAACCAGCTAAGACTAGTTTGACCAGCTAAAACCAACCAGACCAACTAAAACCAGCTAAAAAGTGGCCAAAACTCCTCCAAAACCAGCCTGACCAGCTAAAACCAGCCTGACCAACTAAGATCAGCTAAAAAGCAGCCAAAACCCCTCTAAAACCAGCCTGACCAGCTAAAACCAGCTAAGACTAGTTTGACCAGCTAAAACTAGCTAAGACCAACCTGACTAACTAAAAAGCAGCCAAAACTCCTCCAAAACCAGCCTGACTAGCTAAAACCAGCTTGACCAGCTGAAACCAGCTAAGACTAGTTTGACCAGCTAAAACCAACCAGACAAACTAAAACCAGCTAAAAAGTGGCCAAAACTCCTCCAAAACCAGCCTGACCAGCTAAAACCAGCCTGACCAACTAAGATCAGCTAAAAAGCAGCCAAAACCCTTCTAAAACCAGCCTGACCAGCTAAAACCAGCTAAGACTAGTTTGACCAGCTAAAACTAGCTAAGACCAACCTGAATAACTAAAAAGCAGCCAAAACTCCTCCAAAACCAGCCTGACTAGCTAAAACCAGCTTGACCAGCTGAAACCAGCTAAGACTAGTTTGACCAGCTAAAACCAACCAGACCAACTAAAACCAGCTAAAAAGTGGCCAAAACTCCTCCGAAACCAGCCTGACCAGCTAAAACCAGCCTGACCAGCTAAGACTAGTTTGACCAGCTAAAACTAGCTAAGACCAACCTGACTAACTAAAAAGCAGCCAAAACCAGCCTGACCAGCTAAAACCAGCTTGACCTGCTGAAACCAGCTAAGACTAGTTGGACCAGCTAAAACCAACCAGACCAACTAAAACCAGCTAAAAAGTGGCCAAAACTCCTCCGAAACCAGCCTGACCAGCTAAAACCAGCCTGACCAGCTAAGACTTGTTTGACCAGCTAAAACTAGCTAAGACCAACCTGACTAACTAAAAAGCAGCCAAAACCAGCCTGACCAGCTAAAACCAGCTTGACCTGCTGAAACCAGCTAAGACTAGTTGGACCAGCTAAAACCAGCTAAGACCAACCCGACCAACTAAAACCAGCTAAAAGTGGCCAAAACTCATCTAAAACCAGCCTGACCAGCTAAAACCAGCTTGATCAACTAAAACCAGCTAAGACTAGTTTGACCAGCTAAAACCAGCTAAGACCAACCTGACCAATTAAGACCAGCTAAAAAGTGGCCAAAACCCCTCTAAAACCAGCCTGACAAATCAGCCATGACCAGCCTGGGAAACCAGCTAAAACCAGCTTGGGTGACCAGCAAAAACCAGCCTGACCAGCTTTGGCTGGTTTGAGCTGTTTATTTCAGTAGGGTTTTAGGATGAAACACAGGTTTAGTGTGTTCTAAGAGTCTACTTAGGAGCAGACATAACAGTAAAGCACTTCATATAATTTCCTCTCAAAAATAAACATCCTAATTATTCTGACGTTGTACCAAATGTGGTTTTACCTCGCTGTGACATCATTTCTATTCTGATCCAAGGGTATCAAGGGTGTTAATATGCCAGGCAATAGCAGGATTGGTCGTAGTCACGGTTGATGTATCTGTCGTAATGACGCTCTTGTCCATGAAATGAGGTCAGAGGCTACAGCTGCTGTTCAGTGCTGTTAATATGGCTGACAAACACAGCCATCAGATCCATTACATTCACAGTCTGAAGAGGCAGGAGAGGATAGCTTGAGCTCGAGAGTGACTCATTTAATGTGGATAATTGTTGTGTGCATTTTGAAGACACGTTTTGTTTCACTCGCTTGGGAAAGTTTTCTTTTTATTTTAATTCCATTGCTCTTGTGTACTTCTCGGCTGTGTTTGAAAACTAAAGGACTGATACAAATACAACTCTTAAGCTACCATCACTTTCATTCATTCATTTTCTTTCCCGCTTAGTCCCATTATTAATCTGGGGTTGCCACAGCGGAATGAACCGCCAACTTATCAAGCATATGATTTATGCAGCGGATGCCCTTCCAGCTGGGGAAAGAGAAACTTTTATCAAATCCATTTTTAACCCTGCTGAAGTTTAATGGTTAATTCGTACGAGTTCAGTCGTACGAAAATGTACGATTTTAAAAAGGAGGCGTGGCACCCAACCCCACCCCTAACCCCAACCGTCATTAGGTGGTGGGCAAATCGTCCTAAATTGTACGAATTAGATCGTACGAATTCTTACGAAGTAGCCAATAAATTAAAAACTTACGAACTGCTGTGAGATAGCATTGGATTTAGAAGCTTATACAGATTTTTACAAATGGTTTAGACAGCATAAATAGAAAAGAACTAGTTTATCTGAGTATCCAGCCTGATCTCACAAGGAAACGTAACTATTTTACGTTTTGTCAGTTTAATGGTTAATTCGTACAAGTTCAGTCGTACGAAAATGTCCGATTTTAAAAAGGAAGTGTGGCACCCAACCCCACCCCTAACCCCAACCGTCCTTGGGTGATGGGCAAATCGTACGAAATTGTATGAATTAGATTGTACGAATTTATACGACTTAACTGTTAAATTAAAAATTTACGAATTGCTGTGAGATTGCGTTGGATTTGGAAGCTCATACACATTTTTACAAATGGTTTAGACAGCATAAATAGGAAGAGCTAGTTTATCTGAGTATCCAGCCTGATCTCACAAGGAAATGTAACTATTTTACGTTTTGTCAGTTTAATGGTTAATTCGTAAAAGTTTAGTCGTACGAAAATGTACGATTTTAAAAAGGAAGCGTGGCACCCAACCCCACCCCTAACCCCAACCGTCCTTGGGTGATGGGCAAATCGTACTAAATTGTATGAATTAGATCGTACGAATTTATACGACTTAACCGTTAAATTAAAAATTTACGAATTGCTGTGAGATTGCGTTGGATTTGGAAGCTCATACACATTTTTACAAATGGTTTAGACAGCATAAATAGGAAGAGCTAGTTTATCTGAGTATCCAGCCTGATCTCACAAGGAAACGTAACTATTTTACGTTTTGTCAGTCTTAATGGTTAATTCGTTAAAGTTCAGTCGTACGAAAATGTACGATTTTAAAAAGGAAGCGTGGCACCCAACCCCACCCCTAACCCCAACCGTCCTTGGGTGATGGGCAAATCGTACTAAATTGTATGAATTAGATCGTACGAATTTATACGACTTAACCGTTAAATTAAAAATTTACGAATTGCTGTGAGATTGCGTTGGATTTAGAAGCTCATACACATTTTTACAAATGGTTTAGACAGCATAAATAAGAAGAGCTAGTTTATCTGAGTATCCAGCCTGATCTCACAAGGAAACGTAACTATTTTACGTTTTGTCAGTCTTAATGGTTAATTCGTAAAAGTTCAGTCGTACGAAAATGTACGATTTTAAAAAGGAAGCGTGGCACCCAACCCCACCCCTAACCCCAACCGTCCTTGGGTGATGGGCAAATCGTACTAAATTGTATGAATTAGATCGTACGAATTTATACGACTTAACCGTTAAATTAAAAATTTACGAATTGCTGTGAGATTGCGTTGGATTTAGAAGCTCATACACATTTTTACAAATGGTTTAGACAGCATAAATAGGAAGAGCTAGTTTATCTGAGTATCCAGCCTGATCTCACAAGGAAACGTAACTATTTTACGTTTTGTCAGTCTTAATGGTTAATTCGTACAAGTTCAGTCGTACGAAAATGTACGATTTTAAAAAGGAAGCGTGGCACCCAACCCCACCCCTATCCCCAACCGTCCTTGGGTGATGGGCAAATCGTACTAAATTGTACAAATTAGATCATACGAATTCATATGACTTAACCGTTAAATTAAAAACTTACGAATTGCTGTGAGATTGCGTTGGATTTAGAAGCTCATACACATTTTTACAAATGGTTTAGACAGCATAAATAGAAAGAGCTAGTTTATCTGAGTATCCAGCCTGATCTCACAAGGAAACGTAACTATTTTACTTTTTGTCAGTTTCGTGGTAAATTCGTAGGAATTTGTACAAATGTCGTACGAAAATCGTATGATTTTAAATGACGTGGCACCTAACCCGCCCCTAAACCCAACTGTCATTGGGGGGTGAGTAAATCTTGCTTAATTGTACACTGCAAATAAAAAAATTCCAGTCCAAATATCGAAAAATTCTTAAATCAAGAAGAATTTTTTAGTTTTAAGAAATAATGTCAAAACGAAGCGAGTTTTTCCTTAAAACAAGCTAAATAATCTGAATTGGGCAGTGAAATAAGGGGTGAGTGAAATAATCTTATGTCAAAAGGAAAAACAAAATTGTTTTGTTAACCACATTGGCAGATTGGGTAAGCACAGGAAGTGACATTTTTAAACGCACAGCCGAGACATAAAAAAGTATCTTGCAGATTTCTCTTTCTATTTAAGTGCAAATTGCTGCGCATCTATATTTAAAGGTGCTGTATGTAAGTTTGTGACTCCTCTAAGGCATAAAATAACCATAACGTGAACATTCTTGTTTATCTGAAAAGTCAGATATTCTGTGTCCTGACAGCACGCTATGTGATGAGAGTGATAAGCAAGACCCAGGAGCTAAGTTTTTGTTTTCACAAATCCACCACTGTGTACGCTTTTTGAGATCTCAAATTTCTCTCGTGAGTGTCATTCGCGACTGCAGTTCTCGCATAAATCCACTGGAGTCCGCTATCGACTGACTAGCTTACTGACTGGCCAACCGACCGATCCCTCCCCCTTCCCTAAACCCAACCGACAGCATTTTAAAAAAGCACCGATTGACCAGTGCCCACCCACTTCCCTAAACCCAACCGACAGTGTTTTCAAAAGCAATCTAGAAAAAGAAAAGCCTTCGCCTGACTTTTACCACGTTTACAGATTTCACTGCTTTCTGGAAGCGTTCTTCACCGGAATTGAACCCCGTTGTGGCGGTCAACTACGATCTGCCTCTCAAGTCCGCCGACGTACATGTCAAGCTACCGGGCAAACTGGTAACAGCGGAAAAGCCGTCCATACGGAGGTAAGCGGTCAGCTGGGAAGCGAGAAAAGAAACTGCGTCATACCGCCCCCTAGCGTTTGTTTTAAAGATGAAATACAGCCATACGTTCCTCTGGCTACATAATTCGCCCGAAACGTATATAGGGCTACGTTTTCATAAAGAGCCTATGTTGACTTTTGATGACGTATCCGCATCATGAGTTTCAAACAAAGATCAATCCAAAAGTCATTTTGTAATTTTGGCTTCATTTGTGAATTGCGAGGATCGGAACAGATCGGGGTAACGGATCCGGCATGTTACCCGAGGATGGACAGGTGTCGCGCACGAAAGTTGAAAGTGGGGCGGGGTTGTCGCGGACAAAAGTGAAGAGGTTTGGGAAGTCGCAAAAGAAAGTTAAAGTGAACAGCGGACAGTGTAGGAGAGCAGTTGAGGAGACGGATCAGTAAACTGAGGTGCCATATCAGATTTCAGAGGTGCCGGATCCAGCATGTGTAGGCACAAATTAAGCCCTGACTCTAACCGAAGTGCTAGAAATTCAGTGTTTGTGTACTCAACTCACAGTCTTTTTTACTCGCGTTTTGGTCCAGTGTGATTGGCTGTTGCTATAACAATCATGCAATGTCAACACCTCATCTGAATCTAGTGTAAGTTTAATAGGGTTAGAGGTTAGGGTTTACAAAACAAAACAGACTGAAAGACACAAAACTGAACCGAATACAGGGCATAAATAAATGAGGTAATGAAGCTACAACAAGCTACACACAAGGTACAGGTGAACACAATAAGCCTGTAATTTAAAAACTTTGGGTTAGACATGTTCACTGATTAATGGCCATTGCGACAAAAAAAATCCTTCCTCCGATGAAATTTTAGCAGTCTCCGAAGATTTGAAACTCTTTCCTGCAGTATATCCTGTGACTTCAGTCAAAGCAGGAACTATTTGGAGCAACAAACCTGATGACGAAACTAAGACGACAATGTCAAACCACCTCAGGGAAAATCTTAAAATAATTACGACAGACCAATGTTCTGGAGTGATTAGTTTATAATTCTGATATGTTCAATGACACATTCAATTTACCTCAATAAACTCCTAATGTGCTGCTTATTAAAAATTAGTAAGATAGTAGTTACGTTTTTAGGTATTGTTAGTCTTAGGGATGTAGAATAAAATTATAAAGTAGGAAGCTCCATGTTTAATAAGGCATCAAAACATGTCAGTGATGCAAATTGATTTGATGTTAAAACCTTGACGTCTATTCGACATCCACACACTGATGCCCTTTCGACCGCCAAAATAAAAGCGCAAAAATTATAACAGTATAGGTTTAATTAATCCTATACTTCATTTTTTCATTCCCTATTAATGTGTTTGTGCAGGATCTATGCAAGTTTTTCAAGTTTAAAGTTGAAATATATGCCACACAGTTCCAGCAAGTGCACTTCCAGTAAAAAGACGAGCCCTGACTCTAACCGAAGTGCTAGAAATTCAGTGTTTGTGTACTCAACTCACAGTCTTTTTTACTCGCGTTTTGGTCCAGTGTGATTGGCTGTTGCTATAACAATCATGCAATGTCAACACCTCATCTGAATCTAGTGTAAGTTTAATAGGGTTAGAGGTTAGGGTTTACAAAACAAAACAGACTGAAAGACACAAAACTGAACCGAATACAAGGCATAAATAAATGAGGTAATGAAGCTACAACAAGCTACACACAAGGTACAGGTGAACACAATAGGCCTGTAATTTAAAACTTCGGGTTAGACATGTTCACCAAACGGCTGATTAATGGCCACTGCGACAAAAAAAATCTTAAAATTTTAGCAGTCTCCAAAGATTTGAAACTCTTTCCTGCAGTATATCCTGTGACTTCAGTCAAAGCAGGAACTATTTGGAGCAACAAACCTGATGACGAAACTAGAACGACAATGTCAAACCACCTCAGGGAAAATCTTAAAATAATTCAGACGGACCAATGTTCAGGAGTGATTCGTTTATAATTCTGATATGTTCAATGACACGTTCAATTTACCTCAATAAACTCCTAATTTGCTGCTTATTAATAGTTAGTAAGATAGTAGTTACGTTTTTAGGTATTGTTAGTCTTATTGATGTAGAATAAGACTATATAGTGGGTAGCTCCATGTTTAATACGGCATCAAAACATGTCAGTGATGCAAATTGATTTGATGTTAAAACCTTGACGTCTATTCGACATCCCAACACTGATGCCCTTCCGACAACCAAAATAAAAGCGTAAAAAGTATTACACTATAGGTTTAATTAATCCTATACTTCATTTTTTCATTCCCTGTTGATGTGTTTGTGCAGGATCTATGCAAGTTTTTCGAGTTTAAAGTTGAAATATATGCCACACAGTTCCAGCAAGTGCACTTCCAGTAAAAAGACGAGCCCTAAAGACTAAACAGCACGCCACACATCCAGTTCATTAGGTTGAAATAAATCAGGCATTTTCCATGAAGAGAATTTTACCACGTGAAAACTCATGTCCAGTGAACTTAAGCTATCCTCATGTCCAGGGGCAGCCGTTCCTGTGTGGATCAAATAAGGGGGTTGACGTGCCACATTCGGGGCAATGTTTTAACATGTCCAGGGGGCGTATCAACATCATCAACATATCAACATTTTAGGGGCACGCCACCGATGCCGTAATTCAGATAACACTTGCGCGTCCGTGTACGTTATGCTGATGCTTTTTCCACTTATTTTGACACATTTGACACTCTCGGTTTATTTTCGGTCCGTGACTCATGAAAGCGAACGCTCTTCAGACATGAAATCAGGGGACATGACATGTATACCATTTTACAGCGGTCGCAGCCGTAATTATTTCCAGCACTCTGCTTGTGGGATCACAGCAGCGCTTTTGTAACAACACTTGCTTGTGTGATGTTGCTGGAATAACATACGAGCCGAAATCTATATTTATATAGTGAAGATCAAAAATAGATTGTTCGCTTTTTTTCTTCGCCATTTAATTATTTTAAATTGCCTGGAGAGCAGAGAGAATAATGAATATTACAACAATTTTCTAAAGATCACATCAGTAGGTCAGAAAATTCAGCCCGATCTTACGAGGACACGTATGTATTTTACGTTTTGACAGTTTAGTGGCTAATTCGTACGAGTTCAGTCGTACGAAAATTGTAAAAGGGAGGCGAGGCACCCAACCCCACCCCTAACCCCAACCATCACTGGGTGATGAGCAAATCGTACTAAATTGTATGAATTAGATCGTATGAATTTATACGAATTAAATCAAAAAGTTACGAATTGCCGTGAGATTTTGTTTGAAAATTAGTCAATCCAGAGATCTAAAAGCTACTAGTCTCTTACATCTCTTTTTTTTTTTTTGGGTTTCACAGTTCACTGATAACAGTTTGTTTGTTATCCATATCTTTAGGCACTTTAGAGAACCGTATTATATTTACCAAAATGTGACGTATACCAGAGTCCCTTTCAAGCAGAGTTCACTCTGCGGCCATATAAACCGGGGGAATCCTGAAATCTGGAAAACTGCTCGCTGAACTTACAATTAAAGGGCACCTATGATGAAAGTCATCTTTTAGGAGCTGCTTGGACAGAACTATGTGTAGGTTTAGTGCGTCCATAGTCATATTAGGGGGCTTTAAAGACAATAAGTCTCGTTTTTTTTTCGTTAAAATCAGTATCCTATCAAAATCCCTCCCATTTTTTGACAGTTTAGTGGCTAATTCGTACGAGTTCAGTCGTACGAAAATTGTAAAAGGGAGGCGAGGCACCCAACCCCACCCCTAACCCCAACCATCATTGGGTGATGAGCAAATCATACTAAATTGTATGAATTAGATCGTACGAATTCATACGAATTAGCCACTAAATCCAAAAGTTACGAATTGCCATGAGATTTTGTGTGAAAATTAGTCAATGCAGAGATCTAAAAGCTACTAGTCTCTTACATCTCTTTTTTTTTTTTTGGGTTTCACAGTTCACTGATAGTAGTTTGTTTGTTATCCATATCTTTAGGCACTTTAGAGAATCGTATTATATTTACCAAAATGTGACGTATACCAGAGTCCCTTTCAAGCAGAGTTCACTCCGCGGCCATATAAACCGGGGGAATCCTGAAATCTGGAAAACTGCTCGCTGAACTTACAATTAAAGGGCACCTATGATGAAAGTCATCTTTTAGGAGCTGCTTGGACAGAACTATGTGTAGGTTTAGTGCGTCCATAGTCATATTAGGGGGCTTTAAAGACAATAAGTCTCGTTTTTTTTTTTCGTTAAAATCAGTATCCTATCAAAATCCCTCCCATTTTTGACAGTTTAGTGGCTAATTCGTTCGAGTTCAGTCGAACGAAAATTGTAAAAGGGAGGCGAGGCACCCAACCCCACCCCTAACCCCAACCATGATTGGGTGATGAGCAAATCGTACTAAATTGTATGAATTAGATCGTACAAATTCATACGAATTAGCCACTAAATCCAAAAGTTATGAATTGCCGTGAGATTTTGTTTGAAAATTAGTCAATCCAGAGATCTAAAAGCTACTAGTCTCCTACATCTCTTTTTTATTTTTTTAGGTTTCACAGTTCACTGATAACAGTTTGTTTGTTATCCATATCTTTAGGCACTTTAGAGAACCGTATTATATTTACCAAAATGTGACGTATACCAGAGTCCCTTTCAAGCAGAGTTCACTCTGCGGCCATATAAACCGGGGGAATCCTGAAATCTGGAAAACTGCTCGCTGAACTTACAATTAAAGGGCACCTATGATGAAAGTCATCTTTTAGGAGCTGCTTGGACTGAACTATGTGTAGGTTTAGTCCGTCCATAGTCATATTAGAGGGCTTTAAAGACAATAAGTCTCGTTTTTTTTTTTCGTTAAAATCAGTATCCTATCAAAATCCCTACCATTTTTAACAGTTTAGTGGCTAATTCGTACGAGTTCAGTCGTACAAAAATTGTAAAAGGGAGGCGAGGCACCCAACCCCACCCTTAACCCCAATTATCATTGGGTGATTAGCAAATCGTACTAAATTGTATGAATTAGATCGTACGAATTCATACGAATTAGCCACTAAATCCAAAAGTTACGAATTGCCGTGAGATTTTGTTTGAAAATTACTCAATCCAGAAAATTAAAAGCTACTAGTCAGTTTACATCTCTTTTTTATTTTTTTAGGTTTCCCAGTTCACTGATAACAGTTTGTTTGTTATCCATATCTTTAGGCACTTTAGAGAACCGTATTATATTTACCAAAATGTGACGTATACCAGAGTCCCTTTCAAGCAGAGTTCACTCTGCGGACATATAAACGGGGGGAATCCTGAAATCTGGAAAACTGCTCGCTGAACTTACAATTAAAGGGCACCTATGATGAAAGTCTTCTTTTAGGAGCTGCTTGGACAGAACTATGTGTAGGTTTAGTGCGTCCATAGCAAGCGGCAACCTCCCGCTCTCCCTCAGGAAGCCAATACGGAAGTAACTAAAACTGCAATTCATCCGAAATTCCGCTAGTCCTGGCCGCTCCTGGCTCCAAAACAGAGCAAATTTCAATTGAGCCCACTGCTAGAATGGCCAACTTTACAGCAAAAAAAAAAAGGTGTTTACAGTCTGGTACAATAAAAGATTTTGGTTAATACAGCTAATATTACCCTTCATGACAACTGTGAGGGGTGTGAATTTTTTTATAACTCATCCGTTTCCTTTATATTAAGTTATATTAAGTTTGCATAATTAAGGGCGTGGCCACTTGAGTGACAGTTAGGTCTCGTTGGTCGCCGTCACGTCACCTCAGCTGAATCCTGCAGATTAGCCACTGAACTCGGCATATTTATCGTATTTCTGTGTTGTTTTATGTGGCTTTACACAGTCAACTGCCTTTTGGACTTGTTTCCTACAATTATTAGATGGCATGGCATGCTGAGTGCACTTAATTGTGCTCACAAACCATTCACGTGGCCTCCGTTACCCATGTGAGTAAAGTTATATACTTATACACCATCTCTATACATGTATTTGTTTTATTTAAGATCATTTATCGTTTATATTTATATTTAGAGCTGTAATGCACTGCAGAATCTGACGAATTGATTAGCTGTAGGCTCTAGAACAGTCATCTGAAGCGTTGTCATACAGTGTTATGCTGGATTTCATCAATAGTCTTGCATTAACTAACACAGACTATATCTGAAGTGTTTGGAAGTAATTCGTATTTTCCTCCTGTTGAAAAACGTCATAAGAACAATGTTTAGTGGCTCAAAACACTTTATTGATATAGTGTACAACCAAGCACAAGTGGTCAGAATACAAACGAGTCGCAGGTGATAAAGTATTAAGCATTTCTCCCAAAGTAAAGTGTGTCTGATTCAGGTCCAAGCAAAATGCCAGCAGGTGTCTGTAGCTCCGCTCACTCTCCGCCTCTTTGCCCTTGTTTGGTATCCCGCCGTGGGTGTGATGATGCGCGAACAAAATAGCGACGGTTGGCCGCGCCTACTTGTGGCTTCTTTTGCGCTTTTTAGAAACCTATGGGTGACGTCACGGACACTATGTCCATATATTTTACGGTCTATGGTCCATAGTCATATTAGGGGGCTTTAAAGAGAATAAGTCTAGTTTTTTTTTTCGTTAAAATCAGTATCCAATCAAAATCCTTCCCATTTTGAGGCCGACCGCAACGTAATGTAGGAGTGCGGTTTCCTCACCCACCGAATTGATTGACAGCCGCGTATTAACATGTGTCTGTAATAACTCGTAGAATAATATGAACAAGACAGGTCTGAAAAGATCTGTTCAGCGCTCTGTGATCATCAATCATCGTCAAATGAGTTTTAAAACGTTTAAAAACGTTTGCATGATTGTAATAAAGTAAGTTAAAGACAGTAAAATTTGTGAACGTTAAATCAGGTTTATTTGGTACATTAACATAACAGATATCCATACAACGATGTATATAAACTTTGTTACGACATTGTGTGTGACTCATCGTTGCAGAAAGGCTTGAATTAACTCCGCAACAAGTACATCGAACTTGGGGAAGTTCTTACTGTAGTATATGAGATTTGCTTCCTTCATGTCTGTCACTCTGCTGTTTATCTGACGCAGCAGGAGACCAAGACACGCACATTCTCACGTTCATTTCATCAGTAGTAACTCCAAACGTGAGCGTGATACCTGGCGTACGCGAAGTTTTTGTGCATACGCAGTGTTGACACATGAGGCCCCAGGTGACTGATTTTCTCCTTTCCATGTATTTATTCACTTATTTATTATTAATAACTGTCTAGTATCTGTTCGTCTTTCAAAATTAAATCGACTAATAGCTAAAAACTGGAGAGCAAGCCTTCACTCACCCTGCCATCAAACATTCCTTTATCAAATTATTTTTAGAAAATCTGTTTCGCGGAGTCTTCTTTTTTGGGTCTTCCTGTCCACTTAAAGTTTGTGAGAATTGCATTTAAGGAACAAATGTTTACACCCTTCTAAGATCAACGAAATGCAACTGAGCTCGCTATTTTCCACTGCGCTTTCCTGTAGTTTGTCATTTGTGCAGTGAAGCCATGAACCAGCTAAGATTAGCTTAGCGATAGTGCTGCATTCATTAATCAGTTACATGTTATCCACAAAAGAGTACACAAATTTGCTTCTTTTCCACTAATAGGCCGAACAGTTCGGTTTGTTCAACCCTCTCGTTCCACGCAGATCCAGGACAGTTAGCACAGAAATGGCTCTCTGGAATGTATTACAAATGCATCAGTCATTGCATCGGTACTGTAAGTATAATGTAAACAGTCAATATAGGGACTGTAACAAACCTAACACTCCTACATATTCAGTTTTTAGTATTTTATGTTCCGTTATGGCTTATGTTACAGAACCCTGCTGAAAAAACAGCACAAACCAGCCTAGGCTGGTTTTAGCTGGCCAACCAGCCTGGTTTTAGAGGGGTTTTGGCCACTTCCAGGCTGGTTTCCAGCCATTTCCAGCCTGGTCTTAGCTGGTCAAGCTGGGAGATGACCAGCTAAAACCAGAGCCCAGCCAAAACCAGTTATGTCCAGCTTAAACCAGGCTGGTTTTAGCTGGTCATTTTCCAGCCTGACTAGAAGCCCCTCTAAAACCAGGCTGGTCAACCAGCTTAGGCTGGTTTACGCTGTTTTTTTTTTCAGCAGAGGAACTGACTCCTAAACCCTTTATGCCTTCAATACTATCACTCCAGAGGGCAAACCTTTTGAAGGGATTAAGGATGAGCCCTTCCAGATGGACAACAAGACTGTCTTGCTGTGTGTGTCCCAATTTGCATTCTATCCATCCTAAATAATATTCGAAAATATAATTAGTATGTCCCAAACCATATGACTGAATTAACGGTTCCCAGACGCTCTACTATTTCTGGTAGAAATTCGAAGAGTAGCATATGCCTACTCTAAACGCTGATATTGCCCACAATCCATTGCGTGTTGGATGTGAATTCGATTAGAACTCCAAACTCGGTTAAAAAGTGTAAGCAAACTGCAAAAATGACAGACACACGAGTCGAACCGTGAAGTAGAGGCTTTGGTAAAGTTATTTGAATGATTGTTATTTAATATCTAGCCAACTGGCAAATGTTTACATCACATTTCCCTGCTGAAAAATCCAGCTTATACCAGCCTAGGCTGGTTGGCTGGTTTAAGCTGGTCGACCAGGCTGGTTTTAGAGGGGTTTTGGCCATTTCCAGGCTGGTTTCCAGTCAATTCCAGCCTGGTCATAGCTGGTCAGGCTGGAAAATGACCAGCTAAATCCAGCTAAAACCAGCTTAACCAGCCTGGTTTAAGCTGGACATAGCTGGTTTTGGCTGGGCTCCCAGCCTGGCTACGCTGGTCAAGCTGGTTTTAGCTGGTCATCTCTCAGCCAGACCAGGCTGGAAATGGCTGGAAACCAGCCTGGAAGTGGCCAAAACCCCTCTAAAACCAGCCAACCAGCCTAGACTGGTTTAAGCTGTTTTTTTCAGTAGGGTTGCCATGTTATTTCATCTACTACTACAATGTGAACTCATATGAAGTCGTGGACAATACTTCTGCAAAGACATGAGGAGCTCTCTGCATGAAAGACTAGCGAATGGCAAATTAACCTGGAAATATTTCATATCAAATAAATATTTGGTTTCAAGTAATGTGGATGATGTGTCGAGATGATTGACAAACTAAGCAACATATCGTTAATGAGGGAAGTATGTACTTTTTCTTCACAAAAAAAGTACTTCAGAGTATTTGGGACGCAGCTAATGCGTAGCGCAAACCGTTTGACCCTCAATGCTTCCTGTAGTCAGCTGAAAGAGGGTAAACACGGAAGTCAGTTCGCTCTAAATATAGCTGCTCCTTATACCTCTGTTTTTATTTAATATGTTTATATGAGAGACAAAAAACACAAGATCGATAAAGTGCTAATAAATTGAGCATTTCGATAGTTTGAGTCGAGCATTTCGTTCGTTGTTCCTATCTGTAAACAGATCTCCATGTGCTGAAGTTCAATGGCTTCAGAGAAACAAGTCAAGTTCGTGATTGTAGGTGGAGGAATCGCAGGTGTAACTTGTGCAGAACAGGTAAGAAACCATCGATTAATATATCATTAAAGCTTTATTTCGATGCTCTATATTAGTCATTCTGCCGACTTGAAGTAACTTTGCAACTACGACAAATAGTCGTTAAATTATTGATAGATTAACGTTAATATTTGGTACTTTGACGGTCCCAAACACACATTTCACTGACTCCAAGTGAATTTACATGTTAATTTAATACATTGTTAAAGAGAGAGTATGTTGTTGTTAAATAACTTAGTCATTGAATGTCTAAAGGGCATCATAAATTAAAATGTAAACAAAATAACTGCCCACGTGAAGAAAATACCATGGTATTTTCACTGTAAATAGTGTTTTTAACCATACATAGTGAAGTATGTATTACTGATATATTGTTTAGAACTCTTTGTTAATGAATGATGCAGCATACTATTGTCGATTATACCTAATAAATAGTAGTATACTTGAGATTTACTACAGTAAACTGTGCTGTTACAGTAGTTGAATATAAATTGTTCTAGAAAACTTCTTAATTTAGTTGTTGCACTCCCTGCTGAAAAATCCAGCTTAAACCAGCCTATGCTGGTTGACTGGTTTTAGCTGGTTGACCAACCTGGTTTTAGAGGGGTTTTGGCAGTTTCCAGGCTGGTTTCCAGCCATTTCCAGCCTGGTTTTAGCCGGTCTGGCTGGAAAATGACCAGCTAAATCCAGCTAAAACCAGCTTGACCAGCCTGGTTTAAGCTGGACATAGCTGGTTTTGGCTGGACTCTCAGCTTGGCTAGGCTGGTCAAGCTGGTTTTAGCTGGTCCTCTCCCAGCCTAACCAGCTAAGACCAGGCTGGAAACCCGCCTGGAAGTGGCCGAAACCCCTCTAAAACCAGCCTGGTCGACATAGCAACTATAGAATTACCACAACAGGTTAATTCTTTCCTATAGTATGACTCAAAAGCAATGGTATTTTTGGTTTATGCTGGTATACCAGTATAAACACTGGTCTTTTATATACTGTTATTATTTTGCCGGTTCATCCCGCTGTGGCGACCGAAGATTAATAAAGGGACGAAGCCGAAAAGAAAATGAATGAATGAATTTTGTTTTTTATTAATTATTTTTTTTCTACAGATCGCATCACAGTTCCCATCAGATGAAGTTTGTCTTCTTACAGCTTCTCCTTTAGTGAAGAAGGTTACCAATTTCAGACAGGTTTGATATTTTATATGAATCATGATCATTTTGACGTTTCAGTACAGTATGTGTTAAAAATTATGATTTATATACTTTAATAAACTGTTAGAAATGTTACAAATAAATTAGATACAGATTAGAAGAATGTAAAAAAATATAAATAGAAAAAAAAAATAAGAAAATAAAAGTCTTGATATTGTTTTTCCATGCAGGTTTCGAAAACCTTGGAAGCATTTGATATTGAAGAACAGCCGTCCCGTGTTTTAGAGGAAAAGTATCCCAACCTGAAAGTCCTCCAATCTGCAGTCAGACTCCTGAAAGCCAGGGAACATGTATGTTAAGGCATGCTACTTGTTTGTATGTCCAATATTAATGAGAATCCCTCTCAAAGCAGATCATGAAGCTACAAAATTCTTTAAAAACAAAACATTGCCCAACCTCCACACATTTAAACTTTCATTTATCATATAATATGTTTGCAGTTCTCTTAAATGCCCTATACAAAATTAGAATTGTATTGGCTTGTATGAGTGGTGGTTAGGTTCGTAGTTTATTTATGTATTTATTTAGTTTTGTTACTTATTCAATTGTAATTTGGATTTATTAAAACTTATTCCAAAATTATTTGTAATCCCTCTTTTAATTTGGTTAGCTTTTTATAAGCATATTATATATAAATATTTGATTTTTTATATATATATATATATATATATATATATATATATATATATATATATATATATATATATATATATATATATATATATAAAATTATGCCAAAATTATTTAATTTAGCTATTTTTTATTTTATTTATTTTTTGCTCACTATTCCAATTTAAATTTCAATTAAATCTAAATGTTAAAAGGATACATGAATATATAAAGATATTCTATAAATCTCATTTAAAAATGTTTCTTTGTTATTGTTATAATTATATATTGTATGTTGCTTGCGTTTCTGGTTATATGTTCAATTCAATTCAGCTTTATTTGTACAGCGCTTTTACAATGTAGATTGTGTCAAAGCAGCTTCACATAAATGGTCA
>NC_141024.2:73265000-73285000 GCF_052040795.2 Danio rerio | reverse complement strand
AACTGTCATTTTTTTGCAGGAAATAAGCTGAATGAAAGTGAGTGAGGATAGGATTCAGGTTATAATATATTTTTTAAGTAACTTTACCCAACAGTAGGTTCAAAACCACTTTGATTTTTAACTAATTTTCCCTCTCGTTTAGCTTTCCCTCTCGTTTAGCTTTCCCTCTCGTTTAGCTTTCCCTCTCGTTTAGCTTTCCCTCCCCTGCTGAAAAATCCAGCTTAAACCAGGCTAGGCTGGTTGGCTGGTTTTAGCTGATTGACCAGCCTGGTTTTAGAGGGGTTTCCAGCCATTTCCAGCCTGGTCTTAGCTGGTCAGGCTGGAAAATGACCAGCTAAATCCAGCTAAAACCAGCTTGACCAGCCTGGTTTAAGCTGGACATAGCTGGTTTGGGCTGGGCTCCCAGCCTGGCTTGACTGGTCAAGCTGGTGTTAGCTGGTCATCTCCCAGCCTGACCAGCTAAGACCAGGCTGGAAATGGCTGGAAACCAGCCTGGAAATGGCCAAAACCCCTCTAAAACCAGCCTGGCTGACCAGCTTAAACCAGCCAACCAGCCTAGGCTGGTTTAAGCTGGTTTTTTTAGTAGGGTCTAGTTTAGCTTTCCTTCTCGTTTAGCTTTCCTTCTCGTTTAGCTTTTCCTCGTTTAGCTTTCCCTCTAGTTTAGCTTTCCTTCTCGTTTAGCTTTCCCTCTAGTTTAGCTTTCCCTCTCGTTTAGCTTTCCCTCTAGTTTAGCTTTCCCTCTCGTTTAGCTTTCCCTCTAGTTTAGCTTTCCCTCTCGTTTAGCTTTTCCTCTAGTTTAGCTTTCCCTCTAGTTTAGCTTTCCCTCTAGTTTAGCTTTCCCTCTCGTTTAGCTTTCCCTCTCGTTTAGCTTTCCCTCTAGTTTAGCTTTCCCTCTAGTTTAGCTTTCCCTCTAGTTTAGCTTTCCCTCTAGTTTAGCTTTCCCTCTCGTTTAGCTTTCCCTCTAGTTTAGCTTTCCCTCTCGTTTAGCTTTCCCTCTAGTTTAGCTTTCCCTCTAGTTTAGCTTTCCCTCTCGTTTAGCTTTCCCTCTAGTTTAGCTTTCCTTCTAGTTTAGCTTTCCCTCTAGTTTAGCTTTCCTTCTCGTTTAGCTTTCCCTCTAGTTTAGCTTTCCCTCTCGTTTAGCTTTCCCTCTAGTTTAGCTTTCCTTCTCGTTTAGCTTTCCCTCTAGTTTAGCTTTCCCTCTAGTTTAGCTTTCCCTCTAGTTTAGCTTTCCCTCTCGTTTAGCTTTCCCTCTCGTTTAGCTTTCCCTCTAGTTTAGCTTTCCCTCTCGTTTAGCTTTCCCTCGTTTAGCTTTCCCTCTCGTTTAGCTTTCCCTCTCGTTTAGCTTTCCCTCTCGTTTAGCTTTCCCTCTAGTTTAGCTTTCCCTCTCGTTTAGCTTTCCCTCTCGTTTAGCTTTCCCTCTAGTTTAGCTTTCCCTCTAGTTTAGCTTTCCCTCTCGTTTAGCTTTCCCTCTCGTTTAGCTTTCCCTCTAGTTTAGCTTTCCCTCTAGTTTAGCTTTCCCTCTAGTTTAGCTTTCCCTCTAGTTTAGCTTTCCCTCTCGTTTAGCTTTCCCTCTAGTTTAGCTTTCCCTCTAGTTTAGCTTTCCCTCTAGTTTAGCTTTCCCTCTAGTTTAGCTTTCCCTCTAGTTTAGCTTTCCCTCTCGTTTAGCTTTCCCTCTCGTTTAGCTTTCCCTCTAGTTTAGCTTTCCCTCTAGTTTAGCTTTCCTTCTTGTTTAGCTTTCTCTCTCGTTTAGCTTTCCCTCTAGTTTAGCTTTCCCTCTAGTTTAGCTTTCCCTCTAGTTTAGCTTTCCCTCTCGTTTAGCTTTCCCTCTAGTTTAGCTTTCCCTCTAGTTTAGCTTTCCCTCTCGTTTAGCTTTCCCTCTCGTTTAGCTTTCCCTCTAGTTTAGCTTTCCTTCTCGTTTAGCTTTCCCTCTAGTTTAGCTTTCCCTCTCGTTTAGCTTTCCCTCTAGTTTAGCTTTCCCTCTCGTTTAGCTTTCCCTCTCGTTTAGCTTTCCCTCTAGTTTAGCTTTCCCTCTAGTTTAGCTTTCCCTCTCGTTTAGCTTTCCCTCTCGTTTAGCTTTCCCTCTAGTTTAGCTTTCCCTCTAGTTTAGCTTTCCCTCTAGTTTAGCTTTCCCTCTAGTTTAGCTTTCCCTCTAGTTTAGCTTTCCCTCTCGTTTAGCTTTCCCTCTAGTTTAGCTTTCCCTCTAGTTTAGCTTTCCCTCTAGTTTAGCTTTCCCTCTAGTTTAGCTTTCCCTCTCGTTTAGCTTTCCCTCTAGTTTAGCTTTCCCTCTCGTTTAGCTTTCCCTCTAGTTTAGCTTTCCCTCTAGTTTAGCTTTCCTTCTCGTTTAGCTTTCCCTCTCGTTTAGCTTTCCCTCTAGTTTAGCTTTCCCTCTAGTTTAGCTTTCCCTCTCGTTTAGCTTTCCCTCTCGTTTAGCTTTCCCTCTAGTTTAGCTTTCCTTCTCGTTTAGCTTTCCCTCTAGTTTAGCTTTCCCTCTCGTTTAGCTTTCCCTCGTTTAGCTTTCCCTCTAGTTTAGCTTTCCCTCTAGTTTAGCTTTCCCTCTCGTTTAGCTTTCCCTCTCGTTTAGCTTTCCCTCTAGTTTAGCTTTCCCTCTAGTTTAGCTTTCCCTCTCGTTTAGCTTTCCCTCTAGTTTAGCTTTCCCTCTCGTTTAGCTTTCCCTCGTTTAGCTTTCCCTCTAGTTTAGCTTTCCCTCTCGTTTAGCTTTCCCTCTCGTTTAGCTTTCCCTCTCGTTTAGCTTTCCCTCGTTTAGCTTTCCCTCTCGTTTAGCTTTCCCTCGTTTAGCTTTCCCTCTCGTTTAGCTTTCCCTCTCGTTTAGCTTTCCCTCTCGTTTAGCTTTCCCTCTCGTTTAGCTTTCCCTCTCGTTTAGCTTTCCCTCTCGTTTAGCTTTCCCTCTCGTTTAGCTTTCCCTCTCGTTTAGCTTTCCCTCTCGTTTAGCTTTCCCTCTCGTTTAGCTTTCCCTCTAGTTTAGCTTTCCCTCTCGTTTAGCTTTCCCTCTTGTTTAGCTTTCCTTCTCGTTTAGCTTTCCCTCTATTTTAGCTTTCCCTCTCGTTTAGCTTTCCCTCTAGTTTAGCTTTCCTTTTCGTTTAGCTTTCCCTCTCGTTTAGCTTTCCCTCTAGTTTAGCTTTCCTTCTTGTTTAGCTTTCCCTCTAGTTTAGCTTTCCCTCTCGTTTAGCTTTCCCTCGTTTAGCTTTCCCTCTAGTTTAGCTTTCCCTCTAGTTTAGCTTTCCCTCTAGTTTAGCTTTCCTTTTCGTATAGCTTTCCCTCTCGTTTAGCTTTCCCTCTAGTTTAGCTTTCCTTCTCGTTTAGCTTTCCCTCTAGTTTAGCTTTCCCTCTCGTTTAGCTTTCCCTCTAGTTTAGCTTTCCCTCTCGTTTAGCTTTCCCTCTCGTTTAGCTTTCCCTCTCGTTTAGCTTTCCCTCTCGTTTAGCTTTCCCTCTCGTTTAGCTTTCCCTCTAGTTTAGCTTTCCCTCTCGTTTAGCTTTCCCTCTAGTTTAGCTTTCTCTCTCGTTTAGCTTTCTCTCTCGTTTAGCTTTCCCTCTCGTTTAGCCTTCTCTCTCGTTTAGCTTTCCCTCTAGTTTAGCCTTCTCTCTCGTTTAGCCTTCTCTCTCGTTTAGTTTTCCCTCTCGTTTAGCTTTCCCTCTAGTTTAGCTTTCCCTCTCGTTTAGCTTTCTCTCTCGTTTAGCTTTCCCTCTAGTTTAGCTTTCCCTCTAGTTTAGCTTTCCCTCTCGTTTAGCTTTCCCTCTAGTTTAGCTTTCCCTCTAGTTTAGCTTTCTCTCTCGTTTAGCTTTCCCTCTCGTTTAGCTTTCCTTCTAGTTTAGCTTTCCCTCTCGTTTAGCTTTCCCTCTCGTTTAGCTTTCCCTCTAGTTTAGCTTTCCCTCTAGTTTAGCTTTCCCTCTAGTTTAGCTTTCTCTCTCGTTTAGCTTTCTCTCTTGTTTAGCTTTCCCTCTAGTTTAGCTTTCTCTCTCGTTTAGCTTTCCCTCTCGTTTAGCTTTCCCTCTAGTTTAGCTTTCCCTCTAGTTTAGCTTTCTCTCTCGTTTAGCTTTCTCTCTCGTTTAGCTTTCCCTCTAGTTTAGCTTTCCCTCTAGTTTAGCTTTCTCTCTCGTTTAGCTTTCCCTCTCGTTTAGCTTTCTCTCTCGTTTAGCTTTCCCTCTCGTTTAGCTTTCCTTCTAGTTTAGCTTTCCCTCTCGTTTAGCTTTCTCTCTTGTTTAGCTTTCCCTCTAGTTTAGCTTTCTCTCTCGTTTAGCTTTCCCTCTCGTTTAGCTTTCCCTCTAGTTTAGCTTTCCCTCTAGTTTAGCTTTCTCTCTCGTTTAGCTTTCTCTCTCGTTTAGCTTTCCCTCTAGTTTAGCTTTCCCTCTAGTTTAGCTTTCTCTCTCGTTTAGCTTTCCCTCTAGTTTAGCTTTCTCTCTCGTTTAGCTTTCCCTCTCGTTTAGCTTTCTCTCTCGTTTAGCTTTCCCTCTCGTTTAGCTTTCCTTCTCGTTTAGCTTTCCCTCTAGTTTAGCTTTCTCTGTCATTTAGCTTTTTTTTATTTATCTAAATTTTTTTTGTTGTTTATATTTCCCAGCAGGCCACAGTGGGTCTTCATCTGAGCTCGGCAGTGCCCTCGGCCCGGACTGGCATGAGGGCATTGAACTAAGAGGAGCAAAGCAGGTCTGTATACAGCACATGTTTGCATTTATACACTAACCAGCTTACTTACAATGATTCAAAAAGATCTCTTTCCACTGCATTTTTTTCATGCTCCTCCATCATTTCTCAGAGCGTCCGTGGCATTCATATCGAATACGAGTGTGAGGTTGAGCAGATTTACACCCAGCAGGAGCTTCTGCAGTCCGAACACGGCACAAAGACAGCTGAATTAGGTAAATTAACAAACACAGCCTGAAAATAATTCGTTCAGCTTAATAATAGAACCTAAATCTTTGCTTGTTTGTTGTTGTTTGCAGGCGTGTGGCCAGCTTATGTGCAGCTGACCAATGGGAAGATTTATGGCTGTGATTTTATTGTCAGCGCAACAGGCGTCGTACCAAACACTGATCCGTTTCTTCCTGGCAACAATGTAAACATGCATCTGAATCCATACGTTTAGTTATAAACGTGTATTTATGTGTTGATTAAATATAAATAAAGTCATTTATATTTAAAAATATTTATATTTGTTTACTTGCTATTTACTTACTGTTGGATTTTGTTGATATTATTTATAAAATTATCTGTTTAGTTATTTTTTATATTTGAAAACGGTTCTTTGAAACCATTTTTTTTATATTTATTATTATCATTATTAATTATTATTATCATTTTAATATATCATCATTATTATTTTTGTTTCTTTTACCCTCATTTGTCATTTTGGATAAGTGTCTGTTGTGTGTGTTAAATTTATAGTTGTGTTTTATATTAATAATGCATATATTTTATTGATAATTACTTAACACATAATAATAGCTTAATCAATAATGTTTTACTTGACTTTAAAACTAAAAGAAACATTCTTAATCTTGAAAAAAATAATTATTCTATTATAATAAATCTTTAAAAATGTGCTTTATACAATTTGCTCATTTTGTTAAATGTATTTTATGCATCTTTTACAGTTTGATGTGGCGGCGGATCATGGTCTGCTAGTGGACGATCACATGCGCACGTCTGAATCAGATGTGTTTGCGGCTGGTGACGTGTGCAGTGCAGGCTGGGAGCCCAGCTCTCTCTGGCAACAGGTACACCTGCACATCGCTTACTCTATTTGTTCATTCCAGGTCAATGACATTATTCAGACACAAGATGGAGACAAACAGCCAAAAACACAACAGAAACTAAAACAGCTGATGGAGTATACACTAACCTGCGCATTATTCAGACACAAGATGGCGCCAAACAGTCAAAAACACAACAGAAACTAAAACAGCTGATGGAGTATACACTAACCTGCGCATTATTCAGACACAACATGGCACCAAACAGTCAAAAACACAACAGAAACTAAAACAGCTGATGGAGTATACACTAACCTGCGCATTATTCAGACCCAAGATGGTGTCAAACAGTCAAAAACACAACAGAAACTAAAACAGCTGATGGAGTATACACTAACCTGCGCATTATTCAGACACAACATGGCACCAAACAGTCAAAAACACAACAGAAACTAAAACAGCTGATGGAGTATACACTAACCTGCGCATTATTTAGACCCAAGATGGTGTCAAACAGCCAAAAACACAACAGAAACTAAAACAGCTGATGGAGTATACACTAACCTGCACATTATTCAGACACAAGATGGCGCCAAACAGTCAAAAACACAACAGAAACTAAAACAGCTGATGGAGTATACACTAACCTGCGCATTATTCAGACCCAAGATGGTGTCAAACAGTCAAAAACACAACAGAAACTAAAACAGCTGATGGAGTATACACTAACCTGCGCATTATTCAGACTCAAGATGGTGTCAAACAGTCAAAAACACAAAGCTGACAGAAGCGACTCTGGCTGAATGAATCATAGACTAACTTGCGTATTATCTTCCTCAAGACGGTGTCAAAGAGACATGCAAAGACATCAGTATCTTGATTTGAACGTATTCGTCGATATTCCCGGATGAGCCTGTGTTTTTTTTTTTTGTGGTTGTTATCTGGGAATAACGTACCTTGGAATGCATTTTTTTTATTAAAAACAACAATTATAAATAATATTTCTCACAAACAACGTGAAGATGCTAAGGTAATAGGTCAAAATAACAATGGATGTGATTCGCCAGCATTTAATTTATGTACATTTCTAAAACTTACCATCTCCGTCAGATCTGGAACTGATGATTGAGACGAAATATTGCCAAGAGATATACCTAAAACATATTAATGTTTAGTTTAGTCAAGATCAAATCCTACAGCAGTTTGCAGAATAAGTGTCTGTGGTAAGGCTGCTCTTATTGGGATCTCCAAAATCCTTGAAACGTGCTTTCATATGTGCTATAAAGCAGGGGTGGCCAACCCTGTTCCTGGAGATCGACCTTCCTGGAGATTTCAATTGCAGCCCATATCAAACACACCTGCCTGTAATTATCAACAGGTGTTCAGGTCCTAATTAATTGGTTCAGGTGTGTTTGATATGGGTAGCAACTGAAATCTCCAGGAAGGTCGATCTCCAGGAACAGGGTTGGCCACCCCTACTTTAAACAAACACAGTGGTTCTGGCTCAGTGATTGGTTTACCGTGACGTACTGAGGGCTGATTGTCTGGTTCAGATGCGGCTGTGGACTCAGGCGCGTCAGATGGGCTGGTACGCAGCTCGCTGCATGGCTGCAGATGTCCTGGACGAGCCCATCGAGCTGGACTTCTGCTTTGAGCTCTTCTCACACATCACAAAGTTCTTCAACTACAAGGCGAGCAATTCTATCTGTTATAAATATTCAAACAAAGAAAATATCAAGCTCTTTCTAGAGGAATTTCCACTTTTATTTTATCCTCTTCCTCTCTTTATGTAAGACTAAGCAACATTCAATCAGAATTCAGATTATTTTGGCCATTCGTTGATTTTAAATGGTAATTCTCTGTTTGTAAGAATGTGAAAATGCTTCTATTTTCATATATGTCTATTTTTTGGGGGGTTGTTTTTAATCCGCAGGTGGTTTTGCTGGGGAAGTTCAACGCTCAGGGTTTGGGCCAGGACCACGAGCTTCTCGTGCGGTGTACGAAAGGACAGGAGTATCTGAAAGTGGTCCTGAGCGGCGGCCGGATGGTGGGAGCCGTCCTTATTGGAGAAACCGATCTGGAGGAAACCTTCGAAAACCTCATCCTCAACCAAATGGACTTGACCCGATATGGCGAGGAGCTGCTAAACCCAAACATCGACATTGAAGACTACTTTGACTGAGTCCTTCCGGTGACGCGGAGATAATTAAGGTATATTTAATTTGTTTACGTTGAAAAGAAGACCACCTCTTAAATAGCACGCCTTGCGTTGAGCCGATACTAGTGTGTTTGGTGTTAAAATAAACTTGTTTACTGATGAAAGTAGTTTTCCCAAAAGTGTGTGTGTTGAATAATTAATCATTAAAGTGCTTCTAATGCTGTGTTCACACCAGACGCGGAACGCGCGGATAATTTGCGCTATTCGTGCGTAAATAGTCGCGTGAACATTTGAGTTTACTCGCTTCATTCGCGCGTCAAATCCGCTTCATTCGCGTGTGAAATTTACTTCAGAACAGATGCGGATTGGCGTGAAGGGCAGGGCTTCTGTCTTCCCGGTGACTGTAGCTTCATTGCTAAAAGGCTAACATGGATTTTATGAAGAAAATAACAGTGTTTATGTGCTTTAGGAAGGCTGAAAAACAGCGTCGATACGTTTAGGACCGTGTCTGAGTCCACTACATGCTTTCAGAGGTGCATCCAGCTATGTGAGCTCATAAACTCCTCCAGAAACTGAACCTGGATGACGGAGGCTTTCAGCGGTGCTTCTGACTGAGCCAAGCCCAGTTTGATGACTTGTTGTCGGTGTCGGCTGGAGGATTTGCCCCGGGACACCATCAACTGGTTCTACGTCACAATCACACCCCCACAAGAGCAAGCTTCTGATTGGTTAACGCGGCGCGAATGTCCGCTAAAGTTCAGATTTTCGAATTCGAGAGATTCGCGTGAAACGCTCGTTAAGCGCGTCAAACGCGCAAAACGCTCAATTCGCCTCGCGCATATCGCGCTATTCCCACTGCGCCATTCGCATCATTCTCGCCGCGCCATTCGCGTGTATCGCGCTACAGGATGTCTATTCGCGCGTCCGCATTGACTTAACATGTAAATCACTCGCGCTTGACGCATCTGGTGTGAACGCAGCATCAAACCATTCAAAACCAAGTCCGGAGTTCTCTCCTAAGACTGCTGCCCCCGCGACCCGGCCCCAGATAGGCGGATGAAAATGATGATATCATGATGAGTATATCAGCAATTAAGTCATAAGTAACAAAATAAAAGTCTTCAGTTACACTTTTTATTTGACTGTCTGTTGAGTTAGCATGTACTCACAAACGAAAGTACTGTGTTGTAGAAGGTTCAGGGGTAGATTTAGAGATATCACTTAGTTAACATATCAACCGCCACTGTATCAAGGGTAATGTCAGCAGACCGCCACGAAAGACGGACCACATTTATCAGAATTACCTGTGGACGCAAGAGTAAGCTAACGCCTGAGTGCTTACCCGGATTATATCCAAATAACGTAAAACCACAGCTGTCCATCTCACTGCAGGATCCAGCTCTCCTGCTTCTAGCAAAACTGTTTGTCGGGAGGGGGTCAATATACTTGGCCGGGCTGCTATAGCCAAACTTTTCGTCACTGTGGACATTGTGAAACATGTATTGTTCTGTGTTGAGTCCACCTTCACCTTCACCGTCTTTCCCACGTCCGGGAGAGTTACGGTGTGGAGAAGCCCCAAAGAAGCATGTCACCCACACTGTTGCCTGCCCAGAGTGAAGCATGGGAGGTCTGGTTTCCAATATCCTGGCATTCCATAGACCCAGTGCTTGATGGAGCATCACTGCCGAGGACTACTGAAGCATTACGGAGGACCGTATGCACCCAGTGGGTCAAACATTGGATCCTGAAGGTGGTTTGACGAACATGAAAGGGAAGTTAAACATCTCCCATGGCCTGCAGAGTCACCAGATGCAAATATTATTGAGCACTTTGAGACGATACTGGTAGAATCGGACTTTGCAGGAATTAGTTTTACTGTATTATGCATACGATATTATGAATAGCTCTATTTGGTAAGAATTCATTCATTTGGATTGATTCGGATGGTTTTGTAGCGAGTGAATCGGCTATTAAAAATGATAAACAAATCACAGGAGTAGGCTATTCGGGTACAGTATTTGAATAGTATAACGTAAAACAACACTGTATAGCCTTCGTTGCTAAATTTTTTCAATAAAATAAACTTTATTAAAGTTACAAATGGTCAAATTTCTGCGACACACTCTTGAAACGATCAATCAAAGACCTTAAATACACACGAAAAGGATAATCTTTCACCCCATTGCTGTTATATATTGTGCTGTATCTATCTATCTATCTATCTATCTACAAATTATTAGCAGTGTGTTGAAAAAAGCCGAGTAAAATCTCAAAATCTTCAAAATAACTTTTATTTCGATACATACAAATGCATTGGGGATACTAAACATTTTAAATTAAACCATGAAGAAAATGTTAAAAGTATTATTACTTTACAGAAAGTGAAGACAAACAAATAGTAGACTGTTTAAAAAATACCAATGTCTGCATATTTTGGTCAAAACTGTAACAATTAACTGAAATAGTTGAAAAATTCTCTATTGGGTTGAGGTCTGGGGACTAGCCTGGCCACTCCATAACGTTATATAATCGTATAATCATGGTTCTGAGAACTGCTCCCCATCTGTGTTGCACAATTTCTGGCAACTTCCTTTACGTTACTTGGATTTGCCTCAGAAACTATGTTCAGACATCAGCCTGAAAAATTCTCTTTTGGGTTGAGGTCTGGGGACTAGGCTGGCCACTACATAACGTTATATAAACGTATAATCATGGTTCTGAGAACTGCTCCCCATCCGTGTTGCACAATTTCTAGCATCTTCCTCTGCATTTCCTGTTTTTTCCTCAGAGACAGCATGTTTTGATATCAGCCTACAGGTTTCTCTATTGGGTTACGATCTGGGGACTAGGCTGGCCACTCCATAACGTTATATAAACGTATAATCATGGTTCTGAGAACTGCTCCCTATCTGTGTTGCACAATTTCTGGCAACTTCCTTTACGTTACTTGGATTTGCCTCTATTTTCAGACATCAGCCTGAAAAATTCTCTTTTGGGTTGAGATCTGGGGACTAGGCTGGCCACTCCATAACGTTATATAATCGTATAATCATGGTTCTGAGAACTGCTCCCCATCCGTGTTGCACAATTTCTAGCATCTTCCTCTGCATTTCCTGTTTTTTCCTCAGAGACAGCATGTTTTGATATCAGCCTACAGGTTTCTCTATTGGGTTACGATCTGGGGACTAGGCTGGCCACTCCATAATGTTATTTAGTTGTATAACCACAGTTCTAAGAACTGCTTTCCATCTCTGTAATTTCTGGCACCTTCCTCTACATTTCTCGGTTTTGCCTTAGAAGCAGCATGTTTTGATATCAGCCTACGGGTTTATCTATTGGGCTAAGCTCTGGGAACTGGGCTGGCCACTTTATAACGTTAATTCTGTTGGTCTGAAACCAAGATGCTGCTCGCTTAAGAGTGTTTTGGGGGTTATGTCTTGTTGAAACCCTCTTTATAAGGACATTTCCTCTCCAGCATAGGGCAACGCGACCTCTTTAAGTATTCTGACGTACTCAAATTGATCCATGATCCCTGGAATGTCTTAAATAGGATGTTTTCGCGTGACGTTCGAAATTAAGATGGAGGGCTGGATGCGGTTCTTCATCATAGGAATCAGAACATCTTAATATGTATGTTTTGAGTTGTTTATAATTGTTTAAATTGGCTAAAACGAGAAATGGCAAACAGCTTTCATATAGTAACGAATGTTTTTGCTCATAATGGGGAAGCGTTTAAGAAAAGGCGGCAAGAAATAAACATTTTTTAATACATAGATGTGTACAAATCGAAACAATTTTGTTTGGCATCTTCTCTGTTAATACTTACCACCGTTCATTCTGAGGGTTTAACCAGTTGTTTTTCAGGTGTCCGTTGTGTTTAAGCATTTTTTAAAATGACGGTTAATTTATGAAATGGCGTCCTTCTGACGATAATCATCACTGACTACGTTTACATGGACATCAGTAATCAAATTATTAGCCTTAATCTGAATAAGCGTTTTCCCGGAGATGGGTTGCGGCTGGAAGGGCATCCGCTGCGTAAAACAATGTGCTGGATCTGTTGGTGGTTCATTCCGCTGTGGCGACCCCGGGTTAATAAAGGGACTAATCCGAAAAGAAAATGAACGAATAGGCGCGAGTTGCTTTTTGAAGGTTCCTTTCACGATCCCGTTTTACATGTTATAGCACATAGATCGATTAACGTCACTGCGTCAGCACTATCCACATTTCCTCCGGAGTTTCATTATTAGTTGTTCGACTTTACCTGCATTTTGGCACTTTCAGGAACATTTCAGGCATGCCCCCGTAACAAACGAGATATTGGATGCGAGTATGAACTGCTGGAAGAGTGTTGTTTTAATGGATATGATACCGCACGCCTCCGCATTTTGTGTGTCTGTGATCCTTCACTGACTTGGTAGGTGCAGAGTATAGTGTCAAACAGCCGTCTTGTCGCAAAATGCGGCGAAAATCCTACACAACGGTAATAGTTTTGAGTGTTTGCATGTCTGTACTAAAATTCTATAATGCCACTAATATCTCCACGTCTTAATTCCATTTCTGTTTAGTTCGATTGTGACCTTAATTTGATTGAATTCATTAAAAATTGCTATTTACATGGTAGACTTACTCTTCGTCGGAATATTGGCTGCGTCCGAAACCGCCTACTACTCAGTAGGTACTGTATTTGAATTTAAACGTACTACTCGGCCGTTAGAAAAGTACGTTCTATACAGTATGAATGTGAAAAGTATGAATGGAATTCGGACGTACTACATCCGCCATTTTGTCATGGTCACGCGACCTACCTGCGTAATTTGCGTCGCTTCACTCCCATTCATGAATTCGCTCGCGGGGCATCATGGGATAGCGCAGCGTGCATGAGATGCGCACTCCAGAATTTCGACCGGAAGTAGTAAGTCATCCGGGTACTTCTCGTCTACTGATTTTCGAATTCTATGTATTCGGACGTACTACTCGGCTCGCATACTGATTTTGGCGTACTATATAGTATGGAAGTATGCGGTTTCGGACACAGCCATTGTAATTCAAACATACTACATCCGCCATTTTGTCATGATCATGTGACCTACCCACGTTGCGTCACTTCACTCCCATTCATGAATTTTCTCGTGGTGCGTCTCAGGATAGCGTCGCTTGCATGCGATGCGCACTTCAGAAGTAGTAAGTCATTCGGGTACTTCTCGCATACTGATTTTCGAATTCTAGGAATTCGGACATACTACTAGGCGTGCATATTGATTTTAGCGTACTAAATAGTATGGAAGTATGCGATTTCGGTCGCAGCCATTGTCTTAATCGCACAAAAATCGGATAATTGGTGTCCATGTAAACATACTCAATGTGCTTTTCTGCAATGTGTCCTGAAATGTAACGTGAACACTTTTAAATCTGATTTTCAGAATTTTAGCGTCCACCAAATGTAATCGAATCCAAAATAAAAGTTTTTAAAGGCCCGAAATTATTAATACCCTACTGTATATCGCTACACTTAAATTCCTTCACATTTTAAATATTATATCTTGTTATTTCTAATAAATAAATAAAATAAAATCTTAAATATAATAAATGTCTAAAATATAATTTTCATCTTCACTATTTTTATCGAGAATGACCATTAGAACTTTACAGTTACCGTCAGTGTTCTTAGCGTGAACACCTTATAGCTCTGCGATAAATATTCAAATTTGTTTAGGAAAAATATAAAACTTCGTTATAAAAGTCTGACATTTTACACACGGGGCCAGATTTACTAACAAGGTCAATTACCATCGACGCCAAATTTCATAACCGCGACGATAAGAAGTTGATGCCCTACCGATGTTTCTGTTGACAATATGCAAATTAAAGAACAGTAAGATAAGAGCTCATTTTTATTATCTATACAACAAGAATAGTGCAAATTATGTTGCAAACAAGCTGAGCTGATCGTAGTCTAGTTATCTAAACAGGAAATCGGTTAAAGACAAAAATTGCACTGCAATTTTTAATACTTGGTGCTCCACCGGAAAAAGGTTTGCCATCTCCAGGTTGGAAGAAAGTCCTTACCCCAGGTGGAAGAGTTTAAGTATCTTGGGGTTTTGTTCACGAGTGAGGGAAGGATGGAGCGTGAGATTGACTGGCGGATTGGTGCAGTGGCTGCAGTAATGTGGTCGATGTACCGGTCCGTTGTGGGGAAGAAAGGGCTGAGCCGAAAGGCAAAGCTCTCGATTTACTGGTCAATCTACGTTCCTACTCTCAACTATGGTCATGAACTTTGGGTCATGACCGAAAGGACAAGATCTCGGATACAAGCAACCGAAATTAGTTTCCTTCACAGGGTGGCAAGGCGCACCTTT
Organism: Danio rerio; assembly: GCF_052040795.2. NCBI lineage: Eukaryota > Metazoa > Chordata > Actinopteri > Cypriniformes > Danionidae > Danio > Danio rerio. Next base: position 73,270,777 of record NC_141024.2, on the reverse strand, counting down.
ATGGATGAGGTGAGGAGCACGGAGTACAAGCTCCTCCAGATCGAAGTCAGCTAAGGTGGCTCGGGCATCTGTTTAGGATGCCTCGATGCCTACCTAGGGAGGTGTTCCAGGCATATCCCACCGGGAGGAGGTCTTGGTGAAGACGTAGGACACGATGGAGGGACTATGTCTCTCAGCTGGCCTGGGAACGCCTCGGGATCCCCCCGGAAAAGCTGGAGGAAGTGTCTGGGGAAAGGGAAGTCTGGGGTTCTCTCCTAAGACTGCTGCCTCTGCTACCCGGCCCCGGGAAAGCGGCAGAAAATAAACTTTTAATACTCCTTTACATATTTATCTTGTTAGACTGAATACGATCCCCATCTCACACTGATATCAAACTGATTAACGGTCAAAATGGACACAATTAAGAAGACTCGTCTAAAGTTTGACCTCATCAGTCGAAAACAAAATAAGTCAATGAAAATCGTACCAAATAAACGAGTGCTTAGAGTAATTAGTTCCCCTCCCTCACATATTCTACACCCATGTTTACACTAATGCGTTTTTGTTTTAAAATGCATTCGTTTTGTTACAGCTATGCCTGGTGTCCACGCTACTCCAGCTTCTTCGACCTAAGAAAATACATAATTTCATCATCTCGCTTTAGTTTGGAAACCCTGGTGTTTGTATTCACTGCAGACGGACTGAAACGCAGACTATTGAAAGCATGGCGCAATTCGCGCAAATGAGGCCAATCAGGAGCTTGCTCTAGAATGAATGTGATTATGACGTAGCGCCTCTTGTTGGTGTCTTGAGGGGAAATCCTCCAGCTGACACAGGAGATCAGCTCTTCAAACTAGGGCAGGATTATTCTGAAGCATCGCTGAAAAGCCTCTGGAGGTTTCTGGAAGGAGTGCACCTCTGAAAGGATCTAGTGGACTCAAGACAGAGGCGCCGAATGAATACCTGCTGTTTTTCAGCCTTCCTAAAGAACAGAAACGCAGCTATTCTCTCAATAAAATCCATGTTAGCCATTTAGCAACGAAACTAGAGTCACCGGGTGGACAGAAGCCCTGCCCATGACACGAATCCAGAATATCGTAAAGTAATTTTTGACAAACAAAGCGATTAAACTTAATCCTGTTCCTGGACATCTACCTTCCTGCAGAGTTCAGCTGCAACCTCAATCAAACACACCTGTGTGGAATTAGACTAAATTACATTAGATTATATAACAGACTAAAGTGAGGACCAGAGTTTGCGGTGATCGCGGACTAAAGTGAGGATCGTGGGTGGGGGTAATAACAGACTAAAGTGAGGACCGGGGGTGGGGGTGAGAACGGACTAAAGTGAGGACCGGGGGTGGTGTGGGTGATAACAGACTAAAGTGAGGACCGGGGGTGGGGGTGAGAACGGACTAAAGTGAGGATCAGGGGTCGGGGTGATCGCGCACTAAAATGAGGACTGTGGGTGGGGGTGAAAATTGATTAAAGTGAGGACCTGGGGTTTAGGTGATTTCAGATTTAAGTGAGAACTGTGAGTGGGGGTGATAATGGACTAAATTGAGGACCAGGGGTTGGGGTGATTGAAGACTAAAGTTAGGACCAGGAGTTGGGGTGACCGCGGACTAAAGTGAGGATTGTGGGTGGGGGTGATCGCGGACTAAAGTGAGGACTGTTGGGGGGGGTGATAACGGACTAAAGTGAGGACTGTTGGGGGGGGGGGTGATAACGGACTAAAGTGAGCACTGTTGGGGGGGTGTTAACGGACTAAAGTGAGCACTGTTGGGGGGGTGATAACGGACTAAAGTGAGGACCAGGGGTTGGGGTGATCGTAGACTAAAGTGAAGACTGTGAGTGGGGGTGATAACGGGCTAAAGTGAGGACCAGTGGTTGTGATGATCGTGGACTAAAGTGAAGACCATGGGTGAGCGTGATAACGGACTCAAGTGAAGCCTAGGGGTTGGGTGAATGTGGACTAAAGTGAGGGCCGTGGATGGGGGTGGTAACAAACTAAAGTGAGGACCAGGGGTTGGGGTGATCGTAGACTAAAGTGAGGATGGTGAGTGGGGGTGATAACTGACTAAAGTGAGGACCAGGGATTGGGGTGATAACGAACTCAAGTGAGAACCAGGGGTTGGGTGGTTGTGGACTGAAGTGAGGGCCGTGGATGGCGGTGGTAACAAACAAAAGTGGGGACCAGGGGTTGGGGTGATTGAGGACTAAAGTGAGGACTGTTGGGGGGGTGATAACAGACTAAAGTGAGGACCAGGGGTTGGGGTGATCGTGGACTCAAGTGAGGACTTTTGGGGGAGGGGTGATAACGGACTCTAGTGAGGACCAGGGGTTGGGTGATTTTGGACTAAAATGAGGGCCATGGGTGGGGGTGGTAAAGGACTAAAGTGAGGACCGTGGGTGGGGGTGATCGAGGACTAAAGTGAGGACTGTTGGGGGGGTGATAACAGACTAAAGTGAGGACCAGGGGTTGGGGTGATCGCAGACTCAAGTGAGGACTTTTGGGGGAGGGGTGATAACGGACTCTAGTGAGGACCGTGGGTGGGGGTGATCGAGGACTAAAGTGAGGACTGTGGGTGTGGGTGATAACAGACTAAAGTGAGGACCAGGGGTTGGGGTGATCGCAGATTAAAGCTAGGACTGTGGGTGGAGGTGATAATGGACTAAATTGAGATCCAGATCGCGGACAAAAGTGAGGACTGGGGGTGGGAGTGATAACAGACTAAAGTCAGGATGTGTGGAGGTGGGGGGCATAAAACTGAACGTTTGTCGTTGTTATTACTTGTCGTTGAGGTTAGGAGTGCATTGGTTTAATGCTCTCCTGCATTGGGCTCACACATCTACTCTGTACACTTGCGACTTCATGACCGTGGTGGGCGTTTCTTTTTCAGTCTCGCGCTGAATGCAGCCGACCAATCACAAAGGAGGAGTTTGGGAACAAATGAATGATCATTGGGATAATTAGGGAAACATAAATGCGAAAGTGTTTTTTGACCTTGCATGCAGATCAGCCCCTTTATAATGCACAATAGAGGCTCTTTAAATTGCTCTCATATAAAATAGTTAGGACAGTGAAACTCCTACAAATGTAAACGCAATATGGTCGACCCATGATATTTCATCTAAAATTTTAATTAACAATAATAATTTCCAATCGTTTTTTTATGTTTAAGCTGTTAGTAAATCTGGCCCATGTTCTCTAGTTCTTCCAGCACTCATTATTGCACTGATGCTGATCTGAAATCAGCGGCCGCGATATTCAAGCACGTACTCCGGATAAATCTGGTTGGAATCAAAGATGACAAAAATCCTCGGAAAGTGAACATTATCTACACAACTGTCATGGATGTGAACATTTTCACCCTGGTCATCATCAGGCGTACAGTAATCATAACGGCCTGCTTTGTATTTCCCGACAATAACCCGGGCGATCAGCAATAATTTGGTTCCCTGGGGAGTCTTGTCACTATATCCGGATGCCAAGGCTGCATGTTTGGCAAAATACGTTCCTGTAAAAATTAAATAGAAATAATAATTTAACAAAAATATCCAAAATAAATACAGCGGAGATCAAAATGAGTGAACAACCTACAATTTTAGCCTAAGAGGAGTAACATAGCCATTTTTGTTTCAAGATTATTCCCAGTTATTGGTAGTAACAGCCTCTAACTTAGCAGTTTTAAAGACATTGCAAAATTACTACATTTTAAAATGATTGATACTCTCTTACAGCAGGTTGACTAGATCAGGGGTTCCCAAACTTTTCAGCCCGCGACCCCCAAAATAACAATGCCAGTGACTCGCGACCCCCAATATCCTCTGAGGTGGTAATAAATACAGAAACCTTGCATGCAATGACGCAGACACGCCAATTAAATTCGTGTCAGTGCTTTAAATGTGCCAGAAAGTACAACCTGATGTTATAAAATCAAAATGCATCTGACGCTATTGCTGCCTTTAATATACTGTAATTACCCCAGGGGGCGCAATCCAATAGAACTAGTAACTATAAGCTAATATAGTAACTATATAGTATATAGTAACTATAAACGTCTATTTTTATTTTCAGTATAGTTATGGATAAAATATGTTAATTCTTATGGTTTAATAAAAATAAATAGATTTTTGGAAATCACCAAGCGACCCCCCCTTCATTGCCCCGCGACCCCTCGGGGGGTCCCGACTCCCACTTTGAGAACCACTGGACTAGATGAAGACTAAAAATAAGACGGTGAACTCTGACATTCATTAGTTCAGCTCTGAACAGTGTAGGAATTTGTATTTTGACATACAATGTCTCATTGTTTTAGAGAATTTGCACTGAACACAGAATAATTAATAAGCATTTCTTAGGAAGCTGGAAACACTGATATGAGGAAATGGCAGCCCAGAGTCCTGAACTAAACCTGATTGAATTTCTCTGGAAAAATTCAGTTCAATTCAGCTTTATTTGTATAGCGCTTTTACAATGTAGATTGTGTCAAAGCAGCTTCACATAAATGGTCATAGTAACTGGATCAGGGTAGTTCAGTTTTTAGTGTTTAAGTTCAGTTCGGTTTAGCTCAGTTCAGTGTGGTTTGAAGTCATTACTGAGAGTCCAAACACTGAAGAGCAAATTCTTCGAAAAAAAAAATCTGTGACAAAAAAAGTTAGGGCTAAGAAACTGTTTCATAAGGCTGATAAATACTTCTGCGTCAAGTGCACAGCCTTCGCACGGTCGCGTAACCTTCGCCATGGCTGATGCCAATGCTGACATGCACCTCTAAAGAAATGTAACTACTCGCCTCAACGATTCGTAGCTCAAGCTCTGTGGTTGGTAGGCTTGGTAGCTGTGCTGATTGTGAACCAAGAGCCCCACAAACCCGTTGGAACGAATGTTTACAAGTGTCGAGTCCCGTGAAGTAGCTCCAGATGGAGACTTTTGTTTTGTGTTTACCTTATGGTTAAAGGTGCTGCACGTCCACCGGTTCCCACCTCTGAATGAGCGAGTTTTAGCTACTTGTACATTTAGGTAGCGTTCAGAAACAAACAGCACAATTATTTATTTGAATTATTTTTTAAAGTTTATTTACTTATTTTTTATTAATTTACTATTATTATTATTTTATTCTTTTTATTTATTTATTTACTATTATTAACAATATTTTCAATTTTGCTATACTTTTATTTATTCCTGTTGTAATTGTATTTTAATTTTATTTGTTTGCTAATTTATTTCGGTGGCAATGTTCAAAAATGGGGGGAAAGTTACAACCTTAAATGTACAAAATGTTTTGTTAAAGCTTGAAAAAATAATCATAAATAAATGTTTAAAAAAAAACAACAAAAAAAAAACAAACAGCACAAAGAAGTATAATTCATATAAGGCAGCCGATCACTTGACGCAGAAGCATAAATCGGAAGCTGAAAACACTGGAATAATGAAATGGCAGCCTGGAGTCCTGACCTAAACCTGATTGAACTTCTCTGGAAAATCGGTGACAAAAAAAGTTAGGGCTTAGAAACACCACTGTGTGAGACTAGTTATGCCCTACACTGTAAAAAAATATATATGTTGATTAACAGTTTCTGTGTTTTGTGATGCATAAGTGTTTATTTACAGTTGCGAATTGCATTATGGGATGTTGAGCTCTGCTCTGTCAACTTTCGATTTTGAAATTTCAAGTCTAGATTTTTACAAAGTAACTTTTATTGACATTTTAGTAGTTTCAAAGAGGTTTTCTTTTAGAAAAATATACAACACCAACCCAGACTATATCACCTAAATTATTACAAATGTTCATAAAA
>NC_141024.2:73155000-73260000 GCF_052040795.2 Danio rerio | reverse complement strand
TAAGTACATTGTAATTATGCAGTACCTGCAAAGTTAACCTCGAACTGAGCTCCAGCAGCAGTCACGTTTACCACACCTGTTGGGTTTCTGAGGTAATAACGGTCCAGATCGTCACTGGACATAAAATTCTTTGGGTCGTCCTTAAAAAAATGTTCATTATATTTAAGATTTCTGCTGCTTGTTCAAACTACTTGCTGAAACAACACAATTCTTGAGTCTCGTTTTCTGTTTGATCCACTTAAATTTCCACACAATTCATTTAATTGTGTGGAGCTTGCTCTAATTATTTTTGCTGCTTGTTCAAGCTATTTTTAAGGTGTGTTTTGTTTATTGTTTTATGTTTAATCCACTTAAATTTGTTAAGTTAAATTAATCAGTTTGTTTTTGGATGAAATAAAGGAATTGTGTGGAGTTTTTTTTACAATAAGAAACATGCTGCATTTCTTATTTAAGACGTTTATGTTTTATTAAGTAAGTTTAAGATGTTTGTTTTGACTTTTTGTTTTGTTATCTTGTTAAACAGCAGGTTTCTTACTGTAAAACTCTGGGTTTCACACAATTCCTTCCTGTCATCCTAACTCAAATCAAATTAAGTTCACTTAATTGTTTAGACAAATTTAAGTCGAGTGAACAAAACAAGTAAATTGTTCCAGAAATCTCAGGAATTGTGTTGTTTCAGCTCATTATAAATAAGTAGCTTGAACAAGCAGCAAAAGTCATCCCTCATTTAAAAATGAGCTGAATCGACACAATTCTTGAGTCTTCTTTTGGGACAACTTAATTTTTATTATGTTCAGTCCACTTAAATATGTTAAGTTTAACTTTTAAATTCGTGTTGGGGTGACATGGAGTTACAGTGCTCAGCATATACAGTGAAAACCAGAAGTTTTCATACAATCTAAAAGAAAAAAGGATGGTAAATCATACTAAAAGTTTACTATTTTAGATCCGATAGGATTAGCTAAATGATTTACATTTGCTAAATGCCAGAGTAATGAAATTTGTTTTTTGAGAATTTTTTACTGATTTCTGGACAGTCGAAAGTTTACACACATTTCCTTGGTACTTTTTTTAGTTTATAAACTGTATAACTTTGGTCAAATGTTTTGGGTCTCCTTCCTCAAGCTTCTCACAATAGTTTGCAGGAACTCTGGCCCATTCCTCCTGACAGAATTGGTGTAACGGAGTCATATTTGTAGGCTGTCTTGCTCGCACAAGCTTTTTCCACTCTGCCCACAAGTTTTCTATAGGATTGACATCAGGGCTTTGTGATGGCCACTCCAAAACATTCACTCTGTTGTCCTTAAAGCACATTTGAACTAATTTGGCAGTATGCTAAAGGTCATGGTCTGTCCGGAAGAGCCATTTGTGGCCAAGTTTTAATTTCCTGGCTGATGTCTTGAGATGTTGCTTCAGTATTTCTACATAATGTTCTCATCACCTGAACAGCACAAATCACTTTATGACAAACACAGTGCATGAATTAATATAAACAGAGATTGTGGCGGATTTTTTTCCACTCGCTACTCTGCCAGGAACTTCGCCGCTGGAGAGCACCTTCAATAATAATCTAAACTTCTGTTTAGAGATGGACTGCAAGATGTGCTAAAACAACGATATCTCACGGCAATTCGTAACTTTTTGATTTAGTGGGTAATTTGTATGAATTTGTACAATCTAATTCGTACAATTCAGTACGATTTGCTCATCATCCAATGACGGGTGGGGTTAGGTGCCACGCCTCCTTTTTAAAATCGTACATTTTCGTACGACTGAACTCGTACGAATTAGCCACTAAACTGACAAAACGTAAAATACTTACGTTTCCTCGTGAGATCAGGCTGGCTAAAAAGAGTGGCTACATGTGGTGAAGAACGATGGCAAATCTAATTATTGCATAATTATTAATTTTGTGTGATTATTAAAACGTAATTATTGTGATAAACGAATAGGTTATAAAGCAAAGTGTCGCGACCAACATGACAAAGCATCTGCGGTTAGTTCACAAACATCGAATTAAAAGAATGCCGTGTTTATTGGGCATCCCGGGTGCAAGAGTTGTGTAACTTTTTGAGCTTGATAAGCAGCTTGGTGTTCGGGTCAGTTTTTATTTAATTTATTTATTAAATACCTTGAGGTGGAACTAAACAGCGCATTCTCTCCACCTCCTCATTAACAGCAGGACGCGCTGTTTAAGCACGCAGGAGAGACGGCTTTACATTCTGTCATTCATAATAATAGCTGTTGTATTTTAGTCGAAAGAATATATAAAGTCGAACGCTCTTTTAACAGCCTGGATGTGTTCAATCTTTTTCTTTTGCAAAATTCCGCAAATTCGTTTTTTTTAATCTGCTTGATTCTTTTAAAACCGAAAGCAGCGCTCGTCAATTGGTGTTTTTCCATAAGATACACCTTTGTGAAAGTTTTATTTTTTGAGTAAAGTCTTTAATGTGCTTTTTGATCATTTTATTCTATTCAAAGCAGCGAATTTATCCTTAAACGTGAGACTGACGCATGTAATGATTGCTTTTTTTTTGCGCATGCGCAATCAATTCCTTATCCTTTTTAAATCCTGAAGTTTTTAATCAAAATACAGGTAATTTAAATACTTACTATGTGCTAAAAAAAATAGTTAAACGAATGTTATTTTTAAAAACCCATATATGCCTGTAAAACTGTAAAACAGAATAAAGTGCATGGTCTAATCGGAAATAAAGGAAATTAGATATCCATTTCATTATTTAACACATAAAACAGGCAAGTCTTTTTATAAATTAATAAATTTATGAGTTAATTGATTTGAAACTTCGAATTACATTATATTTTCCTGTAAATAGTAAAAGGTGCGTTAGATTGATGAAAACAAACCTCAATACCTGCGTGAACAGGGCCGTAATTACTCTTTTTACATTGAAACACTTGAATACAGTGTCTTCTGTCTACGACTGGCAAACGCATCAGAAAAAACTGCTGAACCTCCGCGAATATTTGGTTAACTTATAAAACAAATGTTGTCTGGTTTAGTGATGTTAGTAATGCAAAGCAGAATTCCCCTGAGTTCATTAACCCACTGATGACAGCCACTTTGTGATGGTTTTTAATGTGTTTAATGAGGTTTGTCGTGTGAAGCCTGGTTTATACTTCTGCGTCAAGTGACCGGCGTAACCCACGGCGCATGCAACGCGCGTAGCTGTGCATTTATACTTCTGCGCGCTGTCTCTGTTGGTCTGCAGTAACACTTCCGAAACGCTAGTGGGCAGTGAGGTGTAAATGTTCCTCTGTGTCGAGTTTCTTCGCTGGAACCGGCGGACGTGCAACAACTTTAACTATGAGGTAAACACAAAACAAAACTTTCCATCCGGAGCTCCTTCATGGGACTCCACACTTTTAAACAATCGCTACATTGGGCTAGCGCCGCTCGCGCGGCTCTCGGTCCCGCCCAGACTCGTCAGCGATACCATGCCGACCAATCACAGAGCTTGCGCTACGCGTTGTTGCGACGTGTAGTTACATTTTTTGAGAGGTGCACTTCAGCTACGGCCACGGCGAAGGACTATGCGTCAACGGCGTAGCATACGCCGGCGTTTGACGCAGAAGTATAAATCAGCCTTTACCGTGGGAAGTTTTAACTAAACAGGGGCGAAAGCTACCTGATCAACATTGCATTCCTTGAAGAAAAAAAAAAAACTTGCAATCTAGACGCAGTCACCTCATGCTTGTGATGCGGTACAATCCGTAAACTCCGCCCATTAAAATAACGGCTTGGTCGTAAAAATGGTGACGATATTGATATTTAATTATTGATCGTGGGCCACAAATATCGTTATCGTGAAAGTAACACGATTAATCATGCAGCCCTAAAATATAGGAAAGTTTACATTCAGTCATTTAGCAGACGCTTTTATCCAAAGTGACTTACAAATGAGGACAAGGAAGCAACTTACACAACTATAAGAGCAACAATGAATAAGTGCTGTAGGCAAGTTTCAGGTCTGTAAAGTCTAAGAAGGAAAGCATTAGTACTTTTTTTTTTGTAGTAGTAGTAGTACAGTTAGCGGTGGAGCCAGAGAGGCAATTGCAGATTAGGAAGTGAAGTGGAGACTAAATAGTTGAGTTTTTAGTCGTTTCTTGAAAGTAGCGAGTGACTCTGCCGTTCTGCTGCAGTTAGGGAGTTCATTCCACCAACTGGGCAAATTAAACGCGAGCGTTCGGGAAAGTGATTTCTTCCCTCTTTGGGATGGAACCACGAGGCGACGTTCATTCACAGAACGCAAGTTTCTGGAGGGCACATAGATCTGCAGAAGCGAGAGCAGATAAGAAGGAGCAAGGCCAGAAGTCACTTTGTAGGCAAACATCAGAGCTTTGAATTTGATGCGAGCAGCAACTGGCAGCCAGTGCAAACGGATGAGTAGCGGAGTGACATGTGCTCTTTTAGGTTCATTAAAGACCACTCGTGCTGCTGCGTTCTGGAGCAGCTGAAGAGGCTTGATAGAGTTAGCTGAAGCCCGGCTAGTAGAGAGTTGCAATAGTCCAGTCTGGAAAGAACAAGAGCTTGAACAAGGAGTTGAGCTGCATGTTCAGATAAGAAGGGTCGGATCTTTCTGATGTTATAGAGTGTGAATCTGCACAATCGAGCAGTTCTAGAAATGTGGTCAGAGAAGTTTAGTTGGTCATCAATCGTTACTCCAAGGGTTTTCACCATTTTGGATGCAGTAATGGTTGCCCCATCCATCTGGATTGAAAAGTTATGATGTAAAGTCGGGTTGGCAGAAACTACAAGCATTTCCGTTTTCGCGAGGTTCGGCTGAAGTTTCAGACTTCACTGTGCTTTAACTGTAAAAAATAAAATGCTGCCTTCCACACAATTCTTTCAAGTGTCCAAACATGAATCCATTAAGTTAACAAATTTAAGTGGATTGAACATAAAGCAATTAAGTTGTCCCAAAAAGTACCTCAGGAATTGTGCTGATTCAGCTCATTTTAAATAAGTAGTTTGAACAAACAGCAAAAATATGTATTTTTACAGTGTGTATAAACAAGACGATACCTCAACTCTGTGCCAGATGCCACACTTTGCCTTGTAAAACCAAAACCACGGTGTGTCGGATGTGTCCATGTCTTCCACTTCATCCTCCAGGCTCAAATCGGCAAACCCGCTCAACATTTTACCAGGTACCTACAACATGGGGGGGAAAATGGCTAGTGGATCTGTCAATAGAAATGAGAGCGTGTCATTGTGACGGACAGAACTGGAATGCAAAACTGCACACCTTACTTAAGATCATTACGCAATTCGGTGACACAGGAGGAGCAGAGAAATAGAAACTTACAACCTGTTTTATGGTAAGTCTTAAACAACCTTGCTAGACATTCACTATAAACACACTTATGACGCGCTCAGAGGGTGTGCTCTTGGTTTTGTTTTTGTTTTGTTTTTTAAATATTTCCCAAATGATGTTGAACAGATTCAGGAAATGTTCACAGTATGTCTGATATTTTTTCTTCTGGAGAAAGTCTTATTTGTTTTATTTCGGCTAGAATAAAAGCAGTTTTTAATTTTTTAAACACCATTTTAAGGTCAATATTATTAGCTCCTTCAAGCTATATATTTTTTCATAGTCTACTGAACAAACCATGGTTATACAATAACTTGCCTAATTACCCTAACCTGCCTAGTTAACCTTATTAATCCTTTAAATGTCACTTTAAGCTGTATAGAAGTGTCTTAAAGAATATCTAGTCTAATATTATACTGTCATCATGACAAAGAGAAAATAAATCAGTTATTAGAGATGAGTTATTAAAGCTATTATGATTAGAAATGTGTTGAAGAAATGTGTAAATATGTAATAAAAAGTATTGAGTATTATAGTTGTAATGAAAAATATGGTAAAACGAATATAAATTTCAAAATTATGAAAGATATATAAAAATGTATAAATAAATTGTAAATCAGTTCAATTTACAAAGACTTCTTATTCTCTATGTCATTTTCTTGTCAATCTAAATCCTAATTTATTAATAATTATTAAAGCAAATAATAAACGTAATTACAAAAGAAATATAAATATATAAATCTACAAAGAAGTGTAAAGGGATGACGATGATAATAATAATAATAATGTAAAACTTTACTTTCAAAGTGTTTTACTTAATATGTGTCTATTTATCCCTATATGAGAATTTAACATTTTTTATTTACATTTTCCTCATACGATAAATTTATAGACGAGTGTACAGAAGCAAGTCATTACTGTGAAATAAAACTAAGGTAAAATAAGGTAAAATGGATATAAATGTCGAAATCATGAAAGATGTATGCAAATGTAAATTAAAAGACTTTATATTGTAATGACTTTTATTCTCTTTGTGTCGAATTCTTGTCATAATCTAAATGTGTTTATTAATAATTATTCAAGCAAATATTCAACATAATTACAAAAGGTAGAAACATAAACCTATAAAAAATGTAAAATGATGGCAATGATAGCAATAATCATTTTGTAAAACTTTGCTTTCAAAGTATTTTACTCTATCTCTATATCTATCTATCTACTCTGTTAAAATAGTTGGTTAAAATACCCCAACAAATTACCAAACTAGGTTATTTTAACCCAATGCATTGGGTTATATAATTGTAATATAAATAATTATATAATTGTGTAAATAAATAAATGTCTCCGCTGTCCTAAAGGTGACGGCCAGATATCCCAAATATGTCATATATCATTTCTTCAAAAAAAAAAAAAAAAACTGTAGAGATGAACACGTGAGGTAGAGAAAGCGTTGAACTGCGCATTTGTATCCTCAATAATCAAGAGTGCTAAAAAACAGAAAAGCTAAAAAAAACATATGAGGCATTATGTAAATTTCATTTGATCTAATAAGTTTTTTTATATAATTATTATCACTATCTTACCTATTTTTTTTTGTCAACCCCTGGCATGTTTAAACATTGTATGACTGGAAGAATTTATTTCATTTTATTTTATTTATTTTTATTATGTTCATAACTGTTGTGAGATGTATTCTCTTGTACTATGTTTGTAAATACTACAAAAAAAAAAAAACAAGAGTGCTGATAAAACGCATATCAAAAACAAGACACAGAGAGGTAATTTGACTATATATATATATATATATATATATATATATATATATATATATATATATATATATAATCAAATTAATAGCAAATCAAATATATATATATATATATATATATATATATATATATATATATATATATATATATATATATATATATATGCCTATATATATATATAGTGCTAGAGCTTAAATTTTATCGCGCAAAAACAACATACAGATGCTCTGCGTCAGTTAAATCAGTTGACTGTTGAAATTCAAAAATTTAAACCAACTGGTTGAGTTAAAATATAAATAACCAAATTAAGGTGACAAATAACCAAACTGGTTGAGTTATTAATAAATAACATAAAGGTTAAAAACAACCCAACAAAGCACCAAATATGTTTAACTCAACCATTGGGTTAAATAAATAACTCAACATTTTTAGTGAGTATATATCTATCTGTCTGTCTGTCTCTATCTATTGGTGTAAAGGAATAACATCGCCGTTTTAAACGCATAGCCTGCATAAATATTTAGTAGGGAATATGTAAGCTGTGGATCCTCTCAGTTTCGCTTTCTCAAAAACGGAAAGCGGAGGCGTTGTAGCCCCACAGATTGTTTCTGTTGTTGTTTTGGAAAGCGAAATAAAGATATTTTCCCTTATTGTCATTGTTGAACAGAAAGACAGTCGAACACCAAACTAAATGTCTGTCATCTCTGAAATCTTGCCACTTTAGACCTGACACGGAGCTTTTCTGTAGCCGCCTCTTGATCTGAAACCGGACTCTGAGGAAGGATGTGTTTTGTCTGTCAAATGTTTCCTCCCTCAACCTCAGCACTTTTCCTTTCTGCTTCTCTTTAATTCCTTCCTACTAAACTTTTCTCATGTTTATTAACAGGAGCCAAAATGTTTGAGGCGAAATTGAGTCGTTGTTTTCTTTATTTCGGTAACTTACATTAGTTTGGTCCAGCGCTCGAAGCCGTCACGCTTTCACAGACTCTGTACCTGCGCGAGCGGACGCGAAGCTCTGTGCGCATGCGCCAGTTTGGATCGGTTTAACCTTTGAAAGATTATTTTATTAAACGAAGACTAATAAAACAGCCTGGTGACAGGGGTCGTTCTTTTTCTCAAAAATGGGACTTTTTGCAGCTATACACCCCAGTTTCTATTTAAACATGAGATTTAAATACTGCATTTTAGAGACATTTAAGCACTATTTTAGCTGGATTGTCGGATGGTCATCATAACCAAACATGGCAAAAATATTTCCAAAAGATTTAGAATAAAAAATATGTATAATACTTATTTTTAAAACACAAATTTATTACATCATTTATCATTAGAAGAAAACAGGAATCTGTTGAAGTTTTAAACTAAAAACTGTAGCCTATTTTCATTCATTAGGCAAATAACAAACTGGTCATTTAACTTTCCTCAGTCAGAATTTGGCCATTTAAATGATTAAAAATGAATACATATTAATAATTTAGAGTTTCACGATTTTTCAAGCCTCTAGAAGAAGTGCATTTAATTATTCAATAACCAAATTAGCATTCAAATTAAATTTAATATGGGCCGCTTTTGGTCCTTCACAGGTTTTTATTGGTCATTTGTCAGAATAAGATTACTTGTAAAATGTTTTCTCTATTCAAAAGCAATAAGGTAGCAAATGACGACTTCTCTTACATCAGTTTGTACAACTCTTGCACAGTTGGATGTTGAAAAATAATTCTTAGCATTGACCAAAACTGATTAGCTGAAGTCACACCAAACCGACAGTCTTAAAGCCTTTTTCAATGGGTTCTTTTCACAATTTGTAATGGCATAGCAGTCAAAATAGGACAAATGAGCATATTTTTTGGACAAATTCTGGACCTTTGTCAGTGATAGGTGGGTCTTCCGAACCTGGCTACAGGCCTGAACTGTTGTTTAAAATAATTTTTATTCAATCATTCATTGTGTTTTCGGCTTGGTCCTTTTATTATTCAGGGGTCGTCACAGCAGAATGAACCGCCAACTTATTCAACACTGGGAAAGTTAATGGACCTGAGTCCATTGAACTTATATTATGCTTAACTGACTTAAAATCTCTTGCATAACATATCAAATTAAGTTAGAACATGATTAACTCTTTATTAAGTTACAATGGCCTAAAAACATGTGCTGTCAGGACTAATCAATCATAGCATTTTTTACCGTGTACTTAAGAGTACGACAACTTTATTATACAGAAAAACACACGTGTATTACCGTAGTAAAAACTAAAGTGCACTACAGTACTCATTACAGTTAAGCAGTTCACTATAATGCATAGTTATTACCAAAGTGTGGTACAATTGTATAATATATACAGTATAATACACTATAGTGTGGTTCAACAAATGCTATATTTACTGAATTACAACAGTATTTTTTTCACGTGGGCTTTCTTTATGGACTTTCTATGGAAGCCCATTCCCGCCACTGAAATAAAAAAAAAAATTACAAATAAATACAATGTAAAAAATTTCAATTAGAATTGCGAGTTTGTTAGGTCAAAAATGCAAGCTATAAAGCCAGAATTGCGAGTTATTAAGTCAGAATTGTAAGTTATTAAGTCAGAATTGCGAGTTTTTCAGTCAGAATTACAGGTTATAAAGTCAGAATTGCCAGTTATAAAGTCAGAATTACAGGTTATAAAGTCAGAATTGTGAGATATTAGGTCAGAATTGCGAGTTATTAAGTCAGAATTACAAGTTATAAAGTCAGAATTGCGAGTTATAAAGTCAGAATTACAGATTACAAAGTCAGAACAGCAAGTTTTAAAGTCAGAATTGCAAGTTATTAAGTCAGAATTACAGATTATAAAGTCAGAACAGCAAGTTATAAAGTCAGAATTGCGAGTTAAGTCAGAATTGCGAGTTAAGTCAGAATTGCGAGTTATAAAGTCAGAATTGCAAGTTATTAAGTCAGAATTGCGAGTTATTAAGTCAGAATTGCGAGTTATTAAGTCAGAACTACGAGTTGTAAAGTCAGAATTGCGAGTTATTAAATCAGAATTACAGATTATAAAGTCAGAAATGTGAGTTATTAAGTCAGAATTGCGAGTTATTAAGTCAGAACTACGAGTTGTAAAGTCAGAATTGCGAGTTGTTAAATCAGAATTACAGATTATTAAGTCAGAACTGCGAGTTATAAAGTCAGAACTGCGAGTTATTAAGTCAGAACTGCGAGTCATAAAGTCAGAACTGCGAGTTATTAAGTCAGAATTAAAGGTTAAAAAGTCAGAACTACGAGTTACAAAGTCAGAATTGCGAGTTATTAAGTCAGAATTGCGAGTTATTAAGTCAGAATTGCGAGTTATAAAGTCAGAATTGCGAGTTATTAAGTCAGAATTGCGAGTGATTAAGTCAGAATTACAAGTTATAAAGTCAAAACAGCAAGTTATAAAGTCTGAATTGCGAGTTATAAAGTCAGAATTACAGATTATAAAGTCAGAACAGCAAGTTATAAAGTCAGAATTACAGATTATAAAGTCAGAACAGCAAGTTATAAAGTCAGAATTGCTCATTTTTAAGTCAGAATTGCGAGTTATTAAGTCAGAATTACAGATTATAAAGTCAGAACTGCGAGTCATAAAGTCAGAACTACGAGTTATTAAGTCAGAATTACAGATTATAAAGTCAGAACAGCAAGTTATAAAGTCAGAATTGTGAGTTTTTAAGTCAGAATTACAGGTTATAAAGTCAAAACAGCAAGTTATAACGTCATAATTGCGAGTTATTAAGTCAGAATAGCAAGTTAATAAGTCAGAATTGCGAGTTATTAAGTTAGAATTACAGGTTATAATGTCAGAATTGCAAGTTACAAAGTCAGAATTACAGATTATAAAGTTAGAACTACGAGTTATAAAGTCAGAATTGCGTGTTATAAAGTCAGAATTGCGAGTTATACAGTCGGACGAGTTATTCCTAGAAAGAGAGAGAAAGGGAGAGAGAGCTTGTGTTTGAATAAACCATAATTTTGCCTTATCATATAACTCTCCGATGGCATTCTTTCCTTTATAAATGTTAAACTGTCCTTTTTAAAACACACACACAGACACACAAATAGTAGGAAAACAGTGTGTACATGCGCGCCCTCTATAGGCCGCCTGCAGCTCTGCATCCTCACAGTTTTACTTTTTCAAAACCGAAACCAGGAATCACCTTTTTTTCCCCACGGGACACACACAGGAAGAGCCGCTAACTTAACACTTACTTGTTCCTAAAATGGCGGAGGCCAGTATTTCAGTGGCTCAGGACCAGTTTAGCTGTCCAGTTTGCCTGGATCTCCTGAAGGATCCAGTGACCATTCCCTGCGGACACAGTTACTGTATGCGCTGTATCACAGACTGCTGGAACCAGGAGGATCTGACGGGTGTTTACAGCTGCCCTCAGTGCAGACAGACCTTCACACCAAGACCTGCTCTATCCAAAAATGTGGTGTTTGCTGACATGCTGGAGAAGCTGACGCAGACTGAGGTGTCTGCTCAGTGCTTTGCTGGACCTGGAGATGTCGAGTGCGACGTTTGCACTGGAAGAAAAAGGAAAGCTATGAAGTCCTGTTTAGTGTGTCTCAGCTCTTACTGTCCGGGTCACCTCCAACAACATGAGACTTTTTTTAAAGGGAAGAAGCAGCACAAGTTGATGGATGCCACTAGACGACTACAGGAGGCCATGTGCCGTAAACATGATAAACATTTGGACATCTACTGTCGAACCGACCAGCAGTGCATTTGTTATTTGTGTGTGATTGAGAAGCATAAAAACCATGACACAGTAACAGCCGCAGAGGAGAGGACGGAGAAACAGGTATGGGGCTTTTATTTTTAATATTATTTACATATAATTTAATATATAATTTACTTGCTTACTCATATTTCATATCAGCGCTGTTATACAGTAACAATAATAATTAAACAAATATTTAAATTAATATATTAAGTAATTCGAGTAGTTTCTGATTTATCGGTATCAGCCGATAAATGCTAATATGAAATTAATAATGACAATAATGTATTTTGATTTTAGGTGAAACTTTATATATGAAGCCATTTTAGGGATGCACAACTAACTGACAGCCATATCAGTATCGGCCGATAATACTTATCAGCCCGACAAGGAAATAGTAATACATTTAAATTAAAAATATTAAGACATTTTAGAGGTGAAATTTAGATTTTCTAAACGTATTTTTAAACTTATTATTTAACTTATTGAAAAAAAAAAATCATTTATCCACTATTATTTGTTTGCGATATATCGGTTATCTGCACATAAATATAGTTATTACTATCAGTTGCTTATTTCTGGGCCTATATATCCATTATTGGCTTATAAATACAGTTTTAGTATCAGCCATTTATTTATTTGGTCTATATATCGGTTATCAGCTTATAAATATAAAGAATTTTCAGTACCTGCCGTTTATTTATTGGCCTATGTATTTCGGTTATCAACTCATTAATATAAAGAGTTATCAGTCATTTATTTATTGGTTTATATATTGATTTTAATTTTAAAGAGTTGTCAGTATCTGCCGTTTATTTATTGAACTATATTTCGATTATTGGCTTATAAATATAAGGATTTAACAGTATAAGTCATTTATTTATTGGCTTATATATCGGTTATTAGCTTATAAATATAAAGAGTTATCAGTATCAGCCATTTATTTATTGGCTTATATATTAGTTATCGGCTTGTTTATATAAACGGTTAGCAGTATTGGTCATTTATTTACTGGCTTATATATCGGTTATTGGCTTATAAAGAGTTGTCAGTATCGGCCATTCATTTATTGGGTTATATATCAGTTATCGGCTTATAAATATAAAGAGTTATCAGTATCAGCCATTTTTTTATTGGTTTATTTGTCGGTTATCGCCTTGTAAAGGGTTATCCGTATTGGCCATTTATTTTTGGGCTTATATATATAAAGAGTTATCAGTATCAGCCATTTATTTATTGGCCTATATATTGGTTATTGGCTTGTACATCTAAAGAGTTAGCAGTATTGGCCATTTATTTATTGGCTAATCGGTTATCGGCTTATACATATAAATAGTTAGCTGTATCAGCCATTTATTTATTGGTTTACATCTCGGTTGTCAGCTTATAAAGTTATTAGTATCTGTGATTTATATCTTTATGAAATATACTCTTTATGAAATATAAATAGTTAGCAGAATTGGTCATTTATTTATTAGTTTATATATCGGTTATTGGCTTATAAAGAGTTAGCAATATCAACCATTTATTTCTTGGCCTTTATATCGGTTATTGGCTTATAAGATAAACAGTTATCAATATCGACCATTTATTTATTGGAATATATATCGATTATAAATATTTAGAGTTGTCAGTATCGGCCATTTATTTATTGGCTTATATATCGGTTATCAACTCATTATATAAAGAGTTTTCAAAATCGGCCATTTATTTATTGGCCTCTCTCTTTCTCTCTCTCTCTCTCTCTCTCTCTCTCTCTCTCTCTCTCTATATATATATATATATATATATATATATATATATATATATAAATATAAATAGATAGATAGATAGATAGATAGATAAATAAATAAATATCGGTTTCAAACTCATAAATATAAAGAGTTTGCATTATTAGCCATTTATTTGTTTGTATATCGGCTATCGGCTTATAATGAGTTATCAGTATCGGCCATTTATTTGTTGGCTTGTATATCGGTTATCGGCTTATACATATAAAGAGTTAACAGTATCAGTCAGTTATTTATTGCTATATATATATATATATATATATATATATATATATATATATGAAATATAATAAGTTATCAGTATTGGCCATTTATTTATTGGTCTATATTTTGGTTATAAATATTTAGATTTAGCAGTATCGTCCATTTATTTATTGGCTTATATATCGGTTATGGGCTTATAAATATGAAGAGTTATTAGTATTGGCCATTTATTTATTTGTCTATATTTTGGTTAAAAATATTTAGTGTTAGTAGTATCAGCCATTTATTTATTGGTTTACATCTCGGTTGTCAGCTTATAAAGTTATTAGTATCTGTGATTTATATCTTTATGAAATTTACTCTTTATGAAATATAAAGAGTTAGCAGAATTGGTCATTTATTTATTAGTTTATATATCGGTTATTGGCTTAAAAAGAGTTAGCAATATCAACCATTTATTTCTTGGCCTTTATATCGGTTATTGGCTTATAAGATAAACAGTTATCAATATCGACCATTTATTTATTAGAATATATATCGGTTATAAATATTTAGAGTTGTCAGTATCGGCCATTTATTTATTGGCTTATATATCGGTTATCAACTCATTATATAAAGAGTTTTCAAAATCGGCCATTTATTTATTGGCCTCTCTCTTTCTCTCTCTCTCTCTCTCTCTCTCTCTCTCTCTCTCTCTCTCTATATATATATATATATATATATATATATATATATATATATATATATATATATATATATATAAATATAAATAGATAGATAGATAGATAAATAAATAAATATCGGTTTCAAACTCATAAATATAAAGAGTTTGCATTATTAGCCATTTATTTGTTTGTATATCGGCTATCGGCTTATAATGAGTTATCAGTATCGGCCATTTATTTGTTGGCTTGTATATCGGTTATCGGCTTATACATATAAAGAGTTACCAGTATCAGTCAGTTATTTATTGCTATATATATATTTATATATATATATATATATATATATATATATATATATATATATATATATATATATATATATATGAAATATAATAAGTTATCAGTATTGGCCATTTATT
The DNA here is from genome assembly GCF_052040795.2 of Danio rerio. Classification (NCBI taxonomy): domain Eukaryota; kingdom Metazoa; phylum Chordata; class Actinopteri; order Cypriniformes; family Danionidae; genus Danio; species Danio rerio. The sequence goes on along the minus strand of NC_141024.2, from coordinate 73,245,078 downwards.
TATTGGTCTATATTTGGGTTATAAATATTTAGAGTTAGCAGTATCGTCCATTTATTTATTGGCTTATATATCGGTTATGGGCTTATAAATATGAAGAGTTATTAGTATTGGCCATTTATTTATTTGTCTATATTTTGGTTAAAAATATTTAGTGTTAGTAGTATCAGCCATTTATTTATTGGTATATATATATATCGGTTTTTGGCTTATAAAGAGTTATCAGTGTCGGCCAATTATTTGCTGGCTTATATATCAGTTATTGGCTTATACATAAATATTAGTTAGCAGTATCAGCCATTTATTTATTGGTTTATATTTCAGTTATTAGCTTTTAAAGAGTTATTAGTATCGCCTATTTATTTATTGGCCTATATATCGGTTATTGGCTTATACATATAAAGAGTTACCAGTATCAGTGTTATTTATTGCCATACATACATATATATATATATATATATATATATATATATATATATATATATATATATATATATATATATATATATATATATATATTTAGGTTATTGGCTTATAAATATAAAGAGTTATCAGTACTGGCCATTTATTTATTGGTCTATATATATATATATATATATATATATATATATATATATATATATATATATATATATATATATATATATATATCTGTTTTAAACCCATAAATATAAAGAGTTATCAGTCTCAACCATTTATTTATTGGACATTATATCGGTTATTGACTTTTAAGTATAAAGGCTTATCAGTATCGGCCATTTATTTTATTGGCCTTCATATATTGGCTATAGACTTATAAATATAAAGAGTTATCAGTATCAGACATTTATTTATTGGCCTATATATCAGTTATTGGCTATTTATTACTTGAATTATTTGTTTTGCCCTACAGGAACAGCTGAGTAAGAAACAGAAAGACTTACCAAGGAGAATCCAGCAAAAAGTCCAAGAGATTCAGAAGCTGAGAGAGACTATCGAGTCACACAAGGTGAGGTGAAAGGATAACATCTTGAAAAAAAATGTGACATTTTAAGATTTTAATTTAACCTTTTTTTCTGCATGCATGAGGAAAATCACACCATTATTCCAACCATACTAATACTGTAGTTAAAAACTTGAATTAATCTGTAGTGGTAATTCTATGGTATGTTATTATGGTAACTCAACCAACATATACATAAGAGATTTCTCTCTTTTGAAATAAGAGTTATAAAAACTAAGGAAGAAAAGCATATTTTGCACAGTAGGCAGATGTGAAGATCTGCTTCTGCTGCAACTGATGTCAGGATTGTGTTTTATCACAGCTCTCAGCACAGACAGCGGTGGAGGACAGTGGCAAGATCTTCACTGAGCTGATCCTCTACATTGAGAGAAGACGCTCAGAGTTCACACAGCTGATCAGAGGTCAGGAAAAGGATGCCGTGAGTCGAGCTGAAGGACTGGTGAAGCGTCTGGAGCAGGAGGTTGATGAAATGAAAAGGAGAGACTCTGAGATGAAGCAGCTTTTACAAACAGACGATCACATATACTTCCTGCAGGTAGCTTCTCTTAAAGGAACACTCCATTTTTTTGGGAATTAAGCTCATTTTATAACTCCCCTAGAACCATTTTTGATTTGGCTTATAAATATAAAGAGTTATCGGTATTGTCATTTATTTATTGGTCTATATATCTGTTATCGGCTCATAAATATACATAGTTATCAGTGACAGCCATTTATTTATTGGTGTATATATCGGTTATCAGCTTATAAATATAAAGAGTTATCGGTATTGTCATTTATTTATTGGTGTATATATATCGGTTATTGGCTTATAAATATAAAAAGTTATTGGCAATGTCAGTTATTTATTGGTCTATATATCGGTTATCGGCTTATAATTATAAAGAGTTATCGGGAATGTCATTTATTTATTGGTCTATATATTGGTTATCGGCTCATAAATATATAGAGTTATCGGTATTGTCATTTATTTATTGGTGTATATATAGGATATTGGCTTATAAATATAAAGAGTTATCGGTATTGTAAATTATTTATTAGTCTATATATTGCTTATCGGCTAATAAATATAAAGAGTAATCGACATTGTCGTTTATTTATTGGTGTAAGTATCGGTTATCGGCTTATAAATATAAAAAGTTATTGGCATTGTCAGTTATTTATTGGTCTATATATTGGTTATCGGCTTATAAATATATAGAGTTATCGGTATTGTCATTTATTTATTGGTGTATATATAGGTTATTGGCTTAGAAATATAAAAGGTTATTGGCATTGTCAGTTATTGGTTTATATATTGGTTATCGGCTTGTAAATATAAAGAGTTATCGGTATTGTAATTTATGTATTAGTCTATATATTGCTTATCGGCTTATAAATATAAAAAGTTATTGGCATTGTCAGTTATTTATTGGTCTATATATTGGTTATCGGCTTATAAATATAAAATTTATCTGTATTGTCATTTATTTATTAGTGTATATATCGGTTATCGGCTTATAAAGCAATATGAGTATCAGCCATTTATTTATTAGTCCATTTATCGGTTATCGGCTTATAAATATAAAGAGTTATCCGTATTGTCAATTATTTATTGGTCTATATATTGGTTATCGGCTTATAAATATAAAGAGTAATCAACATTGTCATTTATTTATTGGTGTAAATATCGGTTATTGGCTTATAAATATAAAGAGTTATCGGTATTATGATTTATTTATTGGTGTATATAAGGGTTATTGGCTTATAAAGCAATATGAGTATCAGCCATTTATTTATTGTTCTATATATCGGTTATCGGCTTATAAATATAAAGAGTTATCGGTATTGTCATTTATTTATTGGTCTATATATCGGTTATCGGCTTATAAATTTCAAATTTTAGGCCCTCTTCAATTGGATAGATGTCACAATATGGGAAAAAAGGTCAATTTGACTTTTGACTTTAGGAGTGTATGATTAAAAACTAGGGAGCCACAGTGGCTCAGCAGTTAGCACTGTGGCCTCAGAGCAAAAAGGTCGCTGGTTCAAGTCCCAGCTGGGCCGGTGGGTGTTTCCCAGTACTGGGTTGCTGCCGGAAGAGCATCCGCTGCATACAACTAAGAATGAATGAATGATTAAAAACTAGCCTAGCCTATCTGCTGTTGAAAATGAAACTCAGAATCAATTTCATACAGAAATGTGTAAATCTATCGGTAAATGAATTACAGTATATTAAGTTATTGTCCCAGCCCTATTATGATTGTATTGTATTGCCTTTGTAGAGTTTCCGATGTTTGTCTGCTCCTCCTGAAGCTACAGATGTACCCAACACTCTCTGCTCCGCTTTCACTTTTGAGGATGTGACAAAATCTTTGTCTCTGCTGAAAGAGAAACTCAAGGATTCCTGCGACCAGGAGATGGAAATGGTGTCTGGTGAAGGTAGTGCCTCCCTGTGCTTGATCATTATTTATATTCAAATATTAGACCGAATCCTTTAACAGCGATAATATGGTCACTCTTTGAATCTGTTTGGCAACCCCAGTGACATACATCCAGATCATTCCCACCCCAGACCCCAAGACCAGGGAGGACTTCTTACAGTGTAAGTGCACAAACGCTTTTCTTTCTACTGAGAGTAAATCAACAGCTGTTTAAAGCAGATTTCCTCACGGCCCCTAAGACAGGAGTTTTGTGCTATACCAACACTGGGTCCTCCTAAATACATGCGACACGCTGCCGCAACGTGATTAAAGGCATCTTTTATTCCTGATAAAAAGTATTTCTATTTTAAAAAGAGATCACGTGTATTGCCCCCTGTATTTCACACCCTGATTGTCAGATAATTAAAGGTGCAGTGTGTAAGTTTGACACCCAGTGGTTGAACTAGGTATTGCACTCCTGGATCAAAACACTTTTTCACTCGTCCCCTCGCCTGACGACTCCACTCAAGTGCTGGTTGCTAGACTGACGTGAGCGAGCCTGACTATCGAGCCTAACGGCAGATTTAATGCGGATTTGATCCGTTTAATAAATAAAAGCAACAGCACGCAATAATAGGAAACGTTTTTGCTCTAACCAACATCTGAGATTTATATTTTAGAAACGGCGTCTATTTCTTGCTGCTGAACAACAGAAAACGGACAATAGCCGCGTTTCCACTATCGCGCCTAAAGTGAGCGAGCCAGGGCGAGCCAAGGCCAGTGGGGTTTCCACTGTCACTTCCGGGGCCTAATCGAGCCAAAGCGGAGCTTTCTTGGGGCCAGCGGCCGGCTTTTTTCGACCCGCCGAATACCTTGGGCCAAGGAGGGCCAGCTGGGGCTTCGGGGCGGAGTGAAAGGAGAGACGGGCAGTTTTCTGATCGCACATGAGTACATGCGCCAAACAAATACAGAAATAAGGGAAAGAAAACATCTAGCCTTATAGTCTGGGGTCTTTTTGCGTATGATCGCCCTTATGTTTCCCTTTTAAATGTAAGGCTGCTGCATAAAATAATAAAGTAGTTTTAATTTATAGTGACGTTTTTTGCTGCGTCCTCCTTTATGTTTCAATAACGCATAATAATCTTTACACCATATTAAAAACACAGCAGACAGTAAAGGTTTTCCAGAGTTTTTGTCAAGTTTAAAATATTTGTTTGTGCGTTTAGACATGTATGTGTGTGTACGACCGGGCAAGAGCGCTCCTTCACAGCTGTTATGCTGCGAGCGGCTTTTTTCTTTATTTATTCTGGAGATAATACACAATATAAATACAACAGAAAGACATAAAACTTAACAAAATACGTGCCCACTTTCGTAGACTTTACACAATATAGTGTCATATCTTGATAAAATAGCCTAAGCTATATTGAAATATAATTTAAAGAATTACAAATATCGGATAAATATAAAATCACATTAAATAAATTAACCAATATAAAATAAACAAAGGCTAGCTATAACAATGTAGGTAGCCTATATACAATACATAAATCAAACCGTTTTAAAGCCACATATAGCCTAACTTTCATTTTACAAAGACCTGTCTGAAAATAAAAAAGATTTTCGATATTTTCTAAAAACTAAACACCGGATAAAGTTTGAAATATTTATATAAAGTAAATATTTATATTAGTAAATATTTATAAAGTATTTGGAAATCGCGCAAACAGAGCATTATTTGGGTGAGTGAAAGCAGAATCTAGCCTATAACTTTGTTTCTGTCACTCAGTCCTGTGCAGCGCAGCTTTAAACGCATCGGGGGAAAGTCCAAACACAGAATGTGTTCTATATCCTCAAACAACTGTTTATGTTTTAATATGACGTGGTTAAATTTATAAATGAAACTTTAAATGAAGAGCTTTAGTGAACAGCTGCCGAGCGCAACAAATATGGCTATATTTTATTAGGCTACTCGCTCTTGTGCTGAAAACTTAACTCGACTTCTATCAAAACGAGGATGTTATAAAAAAACATGCCATATCGAGTTATAAAGGAGAATTTCTGTGGCTTTATATTATGGATGTGTGCGCTCTCTGTGTTGGGTCCCTGCGTTAGTGGCGAGAGCACTTGATGCACAATGCCAACAGTCGGTCGGCGAGTAAACAAATGTAATGAATGGAAATACACAGGTCTGTGCGTATAGACATTTCATGTACTGCTGTACAGTAACGTGTCGTTTGTTTGTTTCGGTTGTCTTCATTTTAATGGTTTCGTGATGATTCTATGGTGTGCTTTATCTGCCTGTCCTGATTCCCGCTGAAATGGGCGGGTTGAGTGACGTTTGATTCGGGGACGTTCTGTGGGCGGTGTTTGCGTGACGCGCTGTGAGCTACTAGCCCGACAGTGGAAACGCGACATGATTTCAGCCTCATTTCTCAACCTCCCGGGCTATTGGCCCGGCCCGTTTAAAGCCCTGGCTCGCACTGGCCTGATAGTGGAAATGCGGCTAATGATCCGCTTAGGTACACCTCATGTGCTTTATTCTGTGCTAAATGCTAATAATCTGAGTATGAACGCCATTTGACATGACATTTATTGCCCTACTACTAAAAACAGCAGCAGATAGTTCACCTCTAGAACTGTGACTTAGTGCAAGCCAAAACATATCAGTGATTCAATAATGTTAAAGAGGTTTAATATGTATTAACTAGATTGTAAACCTTACCGTTTCGCTGGAGTGCAGTGAGCGCACTATTCTGTGCTTCTGAGTGGCTGTATTTACATTTCTGACGTGTTTCGTCAGGTTCCAATTGCTCATCACCACAAATCTCATCACGTAGCGTGTTGTCAGGACACAGGATTACAATATGACCTGCTCACCTAATGTTTACGCTCGTAATATTTATATTCTGTGCTAATTAAAAACCACCTCATGTGGAACTCTGAATCTGCGTCTCATTTCGGAGTCTGCTACTGTCCACCGGAGGTCGCATTTCGCTCACGGACGCATACTCTGAGAGCTTTTCTGACCGAATGAATCAAAAACACTGTTTTCCACCAAGGCAACCCGAGCTGCTGAAATATAATTGGCTAAACTGGGGGGTTAAATGACCAAAACAAAGACAGATGTCCTGACATGTAACGCACAAGTTCAAAGCAGAATATCTGACTTCAGCATTGTTTTTCAGATAAACAAGAACGTAGCAGGTTTCTGAAATGTCTGCAGACATATTATGTTGTTTTTATGCTTCAGAAGAGTCATACAGCACCTTTAAAGTTTGTGTGAAGCAGAAGTTACTGAGACTTTTATATTAGTATGTTGATGTATTTCCTACTGAAGCTTAATACCTTAATACCTACTGAACCTTGAGGCGGATGGGCTACAGCAGCAGAAGACCACACTGGGTGCCACTCCTCTCAGCTAAGAACAGGCAACTGAGGCTACAATTCACACAGGCTTACAAAAATTGGACGAGAGAAGACTGGAGAAACTTTGCCTGGTCTGATTAGTCTCCATTTCTGATGCCACATTCGAATGCTCGGGTCAGAATTTGGCGTCAACAACATGAAAGCATGGATCCAGCCTGCCTGTATCAGCAGTTCAGGCTGGTGGTGGTAGTGTAATGGTGTTGGGGATATATTCTTGGCACACTTTGGGCCCAGTAGTACCAAATGAGTGTATGTAACGCACCTTAACAAAAATTAAATATGAAACAAATATTTTGATTTCCTCCAGATTCCCGCCAGCTCACTCTGGATCCAAACACAGCGAACAAACGCCTTCGCCTGTCTGAAGGAAACAAACGGGCCTTCGACAGCGGCTCAGTCCAGCCGTATCCCGATCATCCAGACAGATTTGATCAGCACCTTCAGCTGCTGAGCAGAGAGAGTGTGTGCGGACGCTGCTACTGGGAGCTGGACTGGAGCGGCAGTGGCGGACTCGCCGTTTCAGTGGCGTACAAGAGCATCAGGAGGAAGGGAAAAGGTGATGAGTGTGTGTTTGGGTTTAATCGCCAGTCCTGGAGCTTGTTCTACCGTCTCTCCGGGTCCTCATTTTTTCACGATAAGAAACAGATTAAACTTCACGCACCTTTGAGCTGCTGTAGATTAGGAGTGTATGTGGATCACAGAGCAGGAACTCTGTCTTTCTACAGCGTGTCTGACACATCAATGAGCCTCATCCACACCGAACAGACCACATTCACTCAGCCGCTCTATCTTGGGTTTTTACTTGCTTTTGGATCGACTATAAAGCTGCTGTGAAAAGAAGAGTACAAAATAATACACTTTTAAATCTGATATGTCAGACATACTTAAAAACAGTCCAGCCAAACTGAAGAAAAAGACATCATAGGAAATACTTCCTTACTCGTTTTAAATCGCTTGAATATTTTTGAAAAATAATTGTAAAACATTTATTGGAGGGTCGATTATTTTGCCTTAGATGTACATGTTTGGGATGAGCAAAATGTATTTCTTTTTTTTTTCTACAAAGATCAAATAAAATTTCTTCAAAACTGTTATTTAGACCATTATTTTTGATGATGTTTAATTAGCTACAAATTTTGTGTTTAAGACATCTAATAGATGTCTAGCATGGACATCTTGGCTATGCGATGTTAAATTTGCACTGTCTGTGAAAATCTAATAGACGTCTAAGAATAGCCCTAAACTAGACTAGTCATCAAATAGACCGATCAGACAGACCTCATATGTGTACCTGGCAAGCGTCTTGTTTTTTAAATGACGTCAAATAGATGTCTAATAGACGTCTAATAGACGTCTAAACATAGACGGCTTGGTTAATACTAGGCTAAATTTGGGCTATCACTACTAGACTAGTCATGAAATAGACAGATCAGACAGACTTCATATGTGTACCCGGCAAGCGTCTTGTTTTTTAAATGACGTCAAATAGATGTGTAATAGACGTCTAAACATAGACGGCTTGGTTAAAACTAGGCTAAATTTGGGCTATCACTGAAAATCTAATAGACGTCTAAGAATAGCCCAAAACTAGACTAGTCCTCAAATAGACCGATCAGACAGACTTCATATGTTACCTGGCAAGCGTCTTGTTTTTTAAATGATGTCAAATAGATGTCTAATAGACGTCTAATAGACGTCTAAACATAGACGGCTTGTTTAAAACTAGGCTAAATTTGGGCTATCACTACTAGACTAGTCATGAAATAGACAGATCAGACAGACTTCATATGTGTACCTGGCAAGCATCTTGTTTTTTAAATGACGTCAAATAGATATCTTATAGACATCTAAACTTAGACGGCTTGGTTAATACTAGACTAAATTTGGGCTATCACTACTAGACTAGTCATGAAATAGACAGATCAGACAGACTTCATATGTGTACCTGGCAAGCGTTTTTGTTTTTTAAATGACGTCAAATAGATGTCTAATAGACGTCTATACATAGACAGCTTGGTTAAAACTAGGCTAAATTTGGGCTATCACTAAAAATCTAATAGACGTCTAAGAATAGGCCAAAACTAGACTAGTCATCAAATAGACAGATCAGACAGACTTCATATGTGTACCCGGCAAGCGTTTTTGTTTTTTAAATGACGTCAAATAGATGTCTAATAGACGTCTAAACGTAGACGGCTTGGTTAAAACTAGGCTAAATTTGGGCTATGACTACTAGACTAGTCATAAAATAGACAGATCAGACAGACTTCATATGTGTACCTGGCAAGCATCTTGTTTTTTAAATGACGTCAAATAGATATCTTATAGACATCTAAACATAGACGGCTTGGTTAATACTAGACTAAATTTGGGCTATCACTACTAGACTAGTCATGAAATAGACAGATCAGGCAGACTTCATATGTGTACCTGGCAAGCATCTTGTTTTTTAAATGACGTCAAATAGATGTCTAATAGACGTCTAAATATAGACGGCTTGGTTAATACTAGGCTAAATTTGAGCTATCACTGAAAATCTAATAGACGTCTAAGAATAGCCCAAAACTAGACTAGTCATCAAATAGACAGATCAGACAGACTTCATATGTGTACCCGGCAAGCGTTTTTGTTTTTAAGTGATGTCAAATAGATGTCTAATAGACGTCTAAACATAGACGTTCCTTAAATTTAAATTTCTGAATTTTGTGGTATACTTCTGTAATTTAGCCGCCGTTATTTTACGTTTTTTTTCTGGCCCCCCAGCTGCCGGAAATAAATCGTAAATTTACAGATTTTTTTGGTGTATTGTTACTAGTTTAACAAACTGTTAACATCATCTAAAATTAGTTTGACAAACATCTGCATACTGGAATGGAGGTTAGTTGTGTTTTCTTTTCTTGGCCAAAAGCATGGTCTCACTTTATTTGTGCTGTGTAAGCATCATCCATTTTACATAGAAATAAAAATAAATCGAAACTAATGAGATTGTAGCATGTATTATGATATGCTGTAAAAAAAATTAAACATTCATTCATTTACCATGTATCAGTATACATTACATGAAACATTACATTGTAAAAAAATAAATCCGTAATTTTTTGGTTTGTTTTCGGCAGCTGGGGTGCCGGAAAAAAAGTAAAATAACAGCAGTTAAATTACAGAAATTTATTGGAAAAAAACAGAGGTTGATTTACAGAAATTAAAATTCAAGTAAATTTCTGTAATTTAATATCTGTTATTTTATAGTACATGCCTGTAATTTAATGTCCGTTATTTTATGGTAAATTTCTATAATTTAATGTCCGTTATTTTACTGTAAATTTCTGTAATTTAATGTCTGTTATTTTATGGTAAATTTCTATAATTTAATGTCTGTTATTTTACAGTAAATTTCTGTAATTTAATGGCCGTTATTATACAGTATATTTCTATAATTTAATATCTGTTATTTTATGGTAAATTTCTGTAATTTAATATCTGTCATTTTACAGTGAATTTCTGTAATTTAATGTCCGTTATTTTACGGTAAATTTCTGTAATTTAATGTTCGTTATTTTACAGTAAATTTCTGTAATTTAATGTCCATTATTTTACAGTAAATTTCTGTAATTTAATATCTGTTATTTTACAGTGAATTTCTATAATTTAATGTCTGTTATTTTACGGTAAATTTCTGTAATTTAATGGCCGTTATTTTATGGTAAATTTCTGTAATTTAATGTCCGTTATTATACAGTAAATTTCTGTAATTTAATGTCGGTTATTTTATTGTAAATTTCTGTAATTTAATGTCCGGTATTTTACAGTTAATTTCTGTAATTTAATGTCCGTTATTTTACGTTATTTTTCACCCCAGCTGCCGGAAATATCCAAAAAATTAGATTTTTTTTTTTACAATGTAGGTCATAAAAATCTACTAGAAAGTCTTGGAAAAGTCATGGAATTTTCTGTAATTTAATGTCCGTTATTTTATGGTAAATTTCTGTAATTTAATGTCCATTATTATACAGTAAATTTCTGTAATTTAATGTCGGTTATTTTATTGTAAATTTCTGTAATTTAATGTCGGTTATTTTATTGTAAATTTTTGTAATTTAATGTCCATTATTTTACAGTAAATTTCTATAATTTCATGTCCATTATTTTACAGTAAATTTCTGTAATTTAATGTCCATTATTTTACAGTAAATTTCTGTAATTTAATGTCCATTATTTTACAGTAAATTTCTGTAATTTAATGGCCGTTATTTTACAGTAAATTTCTGTAATTTAATGTCCATTATTTTACAGTAAATTTCTGTAATTTAATGTCCATTATTTTACAGTAAATTTCTGTAATTTAATGGCCGTTATTTTACAGTAAATTTCTGTAATTTAATGTCCGTTATTTTACAGTAAATTTCAATAATTTAATGTCCGTTATTTTATGGTAAATTTCTGTAATTTAATGTCCGTTATTTTATGGTAAATTTCTGTAATTTAATGTTTGTGATTTTACAGAAAATTTGTATAATTTATTATCCGTTATTTTATTGTAAATTTCTGTAATTTAATGTCCGTTATTATACAGTTAATTTCAATAATTTAATGTCCGTTATTTTATGGTAAAGTTCTGTAATTTAATGGCCGTTATTTTACAGTAAATTTCTGTAATTTAATGTCCATTATTTTACAGTAAATTTCTGTAATTTAATGGCCGTTATTTTACAGTAAATTTCTGTAATTAATGTCCGTTATTTTACAGTAAATTTCAATAATTTAATGTCCGTTATTTTATGGTAAATTTCTGTAATTTAATGTCCGTTATTTTACAGTAAATTTCAATAATTTAATGTCCGTTTTTTTATGGTAAATTTCAATAATTTAATGTCCGTTATTTTACAGTAAATTTCAATAATTTAATGTCCGTTATTTTATTGTAAATTTCTGTAATTTAATATCCGTTATTATACAGTTAATTTCTATAATTTAATGTCCGTTATTTTATGGTAAATTTCTGTAATTTAATGTCCGTTATTATACAGTAAATTTCTATATTTGAATATCCGTTATTTTATGGTAAATTTCTGTAATTTAATATCTGTTATTTTACGGTAAATTTCTGTAATTTAATGGCCGTTATTTTTTGGTAAATTTCTGTAATTTAATGTTCGTGATTTTACAGAAAATTTCTATAATTTAATATCCGTTATTTTATGGTAAATTTCTGTCATTTAATGTCCATACTTATACAGTAAATTTCTGTAATTTCATGTCGGTTCTTTTATTGTAAATTTTTGTAATTTAATGTCTGTTATTATACAGTAAATTTCTATAATTTAATATCCGTTATTTTATGGTAATTTTTGTAATTTTATATCTGCTATTTTACAGTAAATTTCTATAATTTAATGTCCATTATTTTACAGTAAATTTCTGTAATTTAATGTCCATTATTTTACAGTAAATTTCTGTAATTTAATGTCGGTTCTTTTATTGTAAATTTCTGTAATTTAATGTCTGTTATTTTACAGTAAATTTCTGTAATTTAATGTCCGTTATTATACAGTAAATTTCTATAATTTAATATCCGTTATTTTATGGTAATTTTTTGTAATTTAATATCTGCTATTTTACAGTAAATTTCTATAATTTAATGTCCATTATTTTACAGTAAATTTCTGTAATTTAATGTCCATTATTTTACAGTAAATTTCTGTAATTTAATGGCCGTTATTTTACAGTAAATTTCTGTAATTTAATGTCCGTTATTATACAGTAAATTTCAATAATTTAATGTCCGTTATTTTATGGTAAATTTCTGTAATTTAATGTCCGTTATTTTATGGTAAATTTCTGTAATTTAATGTTTGTGATTTTACAGAAAATTTGTATAATTTAATATCCGTTATGTTATGGTAAATTTCTGTAATTTAATGTCCGTTATTATACAGTAAATTTCTGTAATTTAATGTCGGTTATTTTATTGTAAATTTCTGTAATTTAATGTCCGGTATTTTACAGTTAATTTCTGTAATTTAATGTCCGTTATTTTACGTTATTTTTCACCCCAGCTGCCGGAAATATTCAAAAAATTAGATTTTTTTTACAATGTAGGTCATAAAAATCTACTTGAAAAGTCCTGGAAAAGTCATGGAATTTTTCTAGTAAAAATGTGAACCCTAAATGAACAACTGTATTTTCATTAACTAACACAAATACTGTAATATATGTATTGCTCATTATTTGATCATGTTAGTAAATACATTAACTACTAGTAACTAATACAACCTTATTGTAAAGTGTTACCAGCTTAATTGATTTGTGTCGGGACAACAAGAATGAATTGTGTGGAACCCTGTGATGCAATGTAATGCATAATGCCTAAAAATCCTAATAATATTCAAATGAAAGGCCGTGGTTATGCAAGGGTTTGACATTCATATGAAACATTTTGCACGTCATTCTGCTGTAAATTGGGATGTACTTTAATTTCTTAGAAATGTTTTGACGGGTCGTGTTGATGAATATGGGTACTGAGCTGCAGGGTTGCCAGATCTTCTCACTAAAACCAGTCCTTTGGCCAATCGAAACGAACCCAAAGATATACCATTAGACGCATATTTTAATGATAATCACTATAGAAACAATCACGAATGCAGATGGTTTCCATAAAGGAGCTACAATCGCTGGTAGAATATGAGCTGGGTGAGTAAAACTGCAAGCATTTCGGCCAAGAATTGAGGCAATTTGGCAACCTCATGCTGTGGTGAAGTGTGGCGTGTGGATACCAGTCATCAAAAGAGCTCTCTTGATCGCTCACTTAAAATGCATTTTCATGCTTTTTCATGTCACATTAAGACACACAAAGCAGGCACCTACATGAGTGCTTTACAGGCAGATTTGGGACTGTAAATCCTTCTCAAATGCTAAGATTTAAAGGGGGCCTATTATTCTGAACTGACTTTTATGGGTTTGGACAGTCTGGGAATATAACCAGTCTCTAATGCTAAAAAACGTATTTATTTTAATCTTTATAATCACACTTGATAAATAGAAGTGTCTGCAGAAACACTTAGATTGAGATTCTTCCTTTGTACGTGTCATCAGAGGGGGAAAGCCCCGCCCACTAGTGACCATCTCTCCCTCATTAGCATAGTTTGTTTGTGTTCCACAGTAAAGCCTGGTTTATACTTGACATGTTCGCTTGAGTGCGCGTGGCGAATGTGACATCATCGATGTGTTCGCGGAGGTTCGCTTTGGGTGTACGCAAGATGATTTCGGCTGGCGGAGCGCACGATTTTTTTTTTTTTATTCGAGGGAACAATTCGTGTGACGCCACATTTTATTTGAGCTAACTATGAAACACTTTGAAGAGATTTAATCAGACATCTTTACGATCCGCCCATGCGTGATCAAATTTATAACCTGATGACCGCTACTTTTTGTCCGGAAATGGCGACAACCGTGAAATTTTTCATTGAAAACAATTTACTAGTTACAAAACTATAATTAAGGAACGAATAATTTTCTTGATAACTGGAAAGGAATATTTAAACCTGTCGGTTTGCAATTTACTGATGTCCTGTTTTTAGGCTTTATTGGTGATGGTGGTCAGGAACGTTCGACTATTATCGCCTTTTAGCTTATCAGTAGAGGACTAACTAGCCAGACAGTAATGTGTGAATTGTGGAGCGGGCTAAATAAACAGACTAAACTAAATAAAATAAAAACATCTGTTTTTTAGTGAGTGTACTTGTTTGCTTGTATTCTTGCCATAATAAAAATATATATTTGTAGAGCAACTCATGTTCTGTTGTCATTAATATTTTAATAAACTTTAATAGGTAGAACCGTCCGAGATACGAACAAAAGCAAGTGATGCTTTGATTTAAAAAAATCTTGAATGGTTATAAAAACGCTTATAATTATTAAAATAGTTTATAAAAATAGTTAAAAATCGTCAATAATATTAGTGATGTGATGTAGTTCCGGAAACTTCCTACTTCTCTGTTTATTCGTCTGATTTTACGGTCAGTTTCTATAGACCGCCCTCTGTCGTTTTAACGAATATCACAACGGCGAACGCATCTAGTATAAAAGTCTTCGCCATTTCGTGACTTGTGCGCGCAGACAGCGGAGGTCCACGACACCAGGCGAAAGTATAAATCATACTTGAGGCGTTACTGTATTTTAATTACATTTCTGGGGAACGCAGTAATATAATGAAGTACATTTTAAATGTGTGTAATTTGATTATTGTTACTAAAGTCAGCGTAATTGTGTTACCTACATTACTAATATAGTTTTTCGAAGAAAAAAAATGCTTCTTTTAAGTCACGTTTTCCAACTGCTGGACTTCCAGCTTCCTTTTAAACTGCTGGAGAACGCCGGCTGAAATGGCTGCTGATGAAAAAATACAGACATGACTTTGATTTCATTGAGCGTTAAAACAAAGATATGCAGTCTGTGTCCAGTTTCTAAAGAACTTTCCACTGCCTTAACTCGACCAGCTTTTGAATAGGAAGCATTCTACGACAAAACTCGTCACCAAGGAGGACACCGGCCCACAAAAACACGGTGGCTCAACTCAGTCTAAACAGGCTAAATTGGATTTTTGTGAGCGGCAGTGAAGGTATCTTCTGAATGTGAAGAGAAAAGTAGCTGCACATGAGGCCGTTCCAGCCTGATCTCACGAGAAAACGCGAGTATTTTACGTTTTGTCAGTGCAGTGGCTAATTCGTACGAATTCCAATTCAGTCGTATGAAAATGTACGATTTTAAAAAGGAGACCCAACCCCGCCCCTAAACCCAACCGTCATTGGATGTTAAGCAAATCGTACTAAACTGTACGAATTAAATCATATGAATTCAGACGAATTAGCCACTAAATCAAAAACTTACGAATTGCCGTGAGATTGCGTTGGCCATTCACATATTTCATTTTTTTTTTACATGCAAGTTCGTTATTTCTAAAAGAGAGCTTGCGTGTACATATTGGGAGCGCGTATTGTGCGCGTTCGCATTTTCCAGGTGCACGCAGTTGAAAACTACGAGTCATACAACAAGAGCCGACCAGCTTCATGCTTTGTATGGAATATACACATTTCGGTAGACTAATTACCTCAGACAAACGGAGAACACCCAAACACTGGATACTATGGATGTCAAGGGTTACAGGTGTCCAGTTTTCTTCTAAATGTCATGTTTTGTGTTCAAAAACCAAAAGACAAACAGGTTTAAATTAAGAATTAAGTTTTGGGAGAACTCTTTAACTCTTTTAAATCCATCGTAATGTTTTTCAGAGAATATTAAATTACTAAGAGAGCTTTTTTATATGTATATTTTAGGTGTTTTAAAAGTAACTTCAAAGTAAATTAATTAGTAATCCGATTACTTTTTACATGAAGTAATAAGTAATGTAATCAGATTACAATTTTCCAGTAGTAATCAGTAATTTGTAATCTATTACCTTTTAAAAGTAACTTACCCAACATTGCACATCAGCATAGACAGCCCTGAGTGAGAAGCTAGGAGCACAATCTCATCTGAATTTAAAGCGACAGGTCATCATAATGACACAATTAGAATTAAAGAGTCACTTTCAAAAAGTTTTAAAACAATATTTGTGTGGTATTTCGAGCTGAAACTTCTCATACACACTCGTTTGTGTCTGTCGCACATTTACATTGTGTAAAAAAAGAGCATTATGGCTCCCCTTTTAAACGGAAATGTGGCTAATTTGATCACCAAAGTGACATTTATTTCTATAACATTATTTACGATACAGATTGTTGCAGATATAGAAACACATTTCAGCTCTAGTGTGAAGCAGAACTAGTGTTGTTACACAGCCGTCAGATCAGATTATGTTCGGTGTGCAAGTCTCTGACATGTATTATCACTGTTATGGTGGAAACAAATTACAAAGAGAGCCAAATTGCATTTTCCGCTGGACAAATCCCTTTATACGGAATATATTTATGTATGTTATGTTATAGTTCTGCCTTTTTAATTTCAGCCGTTTCTAACTTTTGCACTTTTTAATAAAAAAAAATTAAAATTGGTAGAGAAATAAACTGCATATTACATCAGGGACTAAATTGTTGGACAATTTTTATTCCTGAACTTAAATCATTCTTAAATCTCAATTTCCGATGCTGTGAAGCTCAGTCTTTCCTGACAAAAACGAACAAATTTCTTAGAACTGTTTTTATCGGGTCATTTTGATGAATATGGTCATTGAGCTGCAGGGTTGCCAGATCTGCGCATCAAAACCAATCCTTTGGCCAGCCGAAAATAAATTAAATAAAAAAACTGAAACTCAAGATATGCCTTATTTTAATGCTAATCAAATATAGAAACAATCGTGAACTGTTTCTATTTCATAACTGGAGCTCTCTTGGGTTAGCACTGCTGTATACATTGCTAAAGTTTGGCTGGCAGAGAGTACAACTTCAAGCGTTTTGGTCTAAATAATTCTTCTTCAATACACCAATGGTCACTGCTTCGAAAGAAGCTCAATGGTAGGATTGGCAACCTTGTGCCGTGGCGAATTCTGTGGAAATCGGTCATCAAAAGAGCTCTCTTGACGGCATGTGATCTCTCTCCTAACATGAATTATCATGCTTTTTGACTGCACAGACTGACATTTGGAGACACAAATCACACATTTCCTCTGTTCGGGTAAGCCAATGCTTTGCTTGTTCGATTAATTCCTTTTTATCATGACTTGCAGGTTATAAAACATGTTCTTTGCTCAGCTTCAGACTCGTTTAACGTTTAAACGGCTTGCTATTTCATTTGTTTTTCGCGCAAGATTAGCGCTAATTAAGAGAGAGGTCGATTCTGTTGTGGTTTAGTGGAGGTTGTCACTGTGTTCATGTAATTTCTTTGTGTAGACGTCTAAAATGACCTTTCAAATTCTAGAAACTACTTGAAAAACTTTTCTAGTTACGTTAGCACATCGATGAAATCTAACGGGTTCATTCTGAAAACAGATATTTAGCACACTGATTTATTTATCGACAACCTAAACATTCACTTTGGAGTCAAAAACCAATGGCTGACAGTGCGTTTTCGACATTTCCAAATGTAGAGTCGTCCTCTAAAGATGGTTGTACGATATACTAACTTCTGACCTTCTTGAGGAGGAGGACTTGGTCAGCTTTCCTCTGTAAACACATTCAGCTAGCATGCTTCTGTGAGCCAAATTTGTATATTAAGTTCAACTAAATTTCGTTTATTAGTTATATTCATTAACGTATTGAAGTTTTCAGTGTTTCGAGGGATAATGAGCGGACTCTGACTTGCAGTCTTCTCTGATGGACTGCCAAGCCTGCGGTTTTACCGTGGAATTGGCCTACTTTGATCTGTGTCTGTGATGGGTTATTTAATCTCCGTGGTGAAGTTCTGACATAGCGCATATATTATATTGTGGCGCTACAATATTATAATCGAATGTTTACACTCTCAGAAATAAAGCTACGTGATCTGTCAATGGGGCGGATCCTTTTCGAAAGGTCCAAATTTGTACCTAAAAGGTCTATATTAATACCTCAAGGGTACATATTAGTACCTAAAAAGTACAAAAGAGTTACTCTTAAAATTTTTAGGTACTAATTTTGAGGTATTATTATGGACTCTTCGAGTACAAATGAGTACCTTTTGAAAAGGTACCACCCCGGTGACAGCTAGCGCAGCTTTATTACTGAGAGTGTACTCTACCAATGGAAGAAAACTTCTAGGGTGATTAAACAGTCGCTGTTGCTTAATACTAACTAAAACAGTACATTTCGTTTAATCATTATAATTTCAAATACAAAGTGATTGTTAAACAGAAAAGGTGTTTAATGAACACAGAGGTGAAAAAATAAAGTTAAAGACTTTTAAATTAATTTAGCATCGCCACAACCAGCTGAAGGACTTGGTTGGACTTTGGTTAAGATAATTTATTTATGAAAACTGAATGTTTACCATGTCCATAATGCAATAAAAAGTCAGATAAGAAATACAAACTCAAATGTTTATATATGGGAAAGGCATATTTTGAGTTTTTTTGATTGGCAAGTAGGTTACTTTTGTTGTGAAGACCTGGCAACCCTGGCTCAACTTTAAGTAGACAAATGGATGATCATGAAAGATTGTGCTTACTTTACTATTTAATTCATTAAAATACACACTATGAGTCTAACTTAGCTTTACTTTGACGCAATGTGTTGATGCAAACACCTATTTTACTTTTGATATTTCCTCACAGAACTTTCTGGGTAGGAACTGCTATTGTGTGGTCAAATATATAAAGTTAAAGTCAGAATTACTCGCCCCCCTTTGATTTTCTTTGTTTTCTTTTTTAAATATTTCTTAAATGATGTTTAATAGAGCAAGGAAATTTCCACAGTATGTCCGATAATATTTTTCCTTCTGGAGAAAGTCTTATTTGTTTTATTTCGGCTTGAATAAAAGCAGATTTTAATTTGTTGAAAGCAATATTAAGGTCAAAATTACATCATTTTTTGTTGGGTTCCAGGACATGTCTGGCTTTCAGGAAATGAGCGAGCTGAAAGATGCTTTGAAGCATGTGGTAAACAAATGCCAAACTCCTCCATCAGAGATGAGACGTTATCGACGTTTACTTTTTAAATAAGTGACAAGTGGGATGCATTGGAAAATAATAAATTAGGTGGCATACAACCTGAAATCTCAAACAGAGTTTTAAGACTCGATTTGATCAAGAGATTTTTACCAGATGTCGTATTGGACATACAAGATTAACTCACGCCTTTTTACTTAAAGATGAAGACCCGGCTCAGTGTTTGTGCTGCACAGCTCCCCGTACTGTAAAAGACATTTTACTGGACGGTCCTGCTTTTAACGATTCCAGAAGACTTTTTTTATTAAATGAACTCTCTTAAGGAAATTTTTAGCAAAGTGACTTCATAAAATGTTTTGAAATTCTTATCATGTATTAACACTGAAATCGTATTTAACTTGTGTATTAATTTGTTTGTTGTTCTTAATTGTATTATTGAAAAATTCTTGCCATAAAAATAGCCTTGGTTGCTGACATGGCAATAAATTTAAAATACATAACATTACAGTACATTAAGGTCAATACTATTAGCCCCTTTAAGCTGTATATTTTTTCGATAGTCTTCAGAACAAACCATCTTTATACAATAACTTGCCTAATTACCCAAACCTGCCTAGTTTAAGATTATTTTGCTTACCCCAGTGGCAGATTATTTAGCTTGTTTTAAGGAAAATATGACTTATATTGGCATAGTATTTCTAAAAACAAGACTGCTTTCCTAAAAAAAAAGTCTCTTGATTTAAGAGTTTTTAAATATCTGGAAAAGAAAGAAGACAAAAAAATCTAAGGGTGCTTTCACACCTGTGAATCGATTCAGTTGTTCCGAAACAGAGATTATAATTGTTACATTGTTGCTCTTTGCTCTTGGAGCGGTTTGCTTTCACACTGCAAAGTTTCTAATCGGACCAAAAGAGCTAAAACAAGTCACGTGCGAGTAAACTCTCCTTACATTGGTCAGTGTCAGGGTTTATTTTGCAGCGTCCCGCTCAGCTGTCAGGAGAGGTGGTGGTTTGGTGGTGATTGACAGGGTGTGCGCGCGTGACGTGTCTGAGGAGAGACACGGTGGGGAGGGGTGAGAAGGGTGCGCGATGATGCCTATTTGAGGACTGGGAGAGAGACACGAGATTACCGGGAGATCATCACTCGTTTGCGGGCATCCGGAGACTCGCGAAACTTCCCGCCTTACTCATAATTCTCTCTTCATATAGCCGTAAGCCTATTACATATCCATAAAACACTGTGATATAACCGCGCTCGGATCGGATCGCTTTCTCACTGCAATCGAACCGCTCCAGGGTTCGTTTCAATCGAGCCGAGACCACCTCATTCAAGCGATCTCGGAGCGATTACTTTGGCGCGGAACAGAGCGCGATTGCCCTGTTCACATATGCCAATCGAACCGCGCTAACTGGGCAAACGAGATACGTTCCGAAACAAAAGTGTAGGTGTGAAAGCACCCTTTATAAGAGTGTGCCTTTGAGGTGCCAGTGTAAAAAATGAATATGTAACATTTATTTTAATAAACATAAAAAATCTAAAAGTGCAATGTAGCTGCCACCTATGTGAACAGTTGGTTCCTTCAGTCATTCTCCTCAGAAGATATTTAGCTTTAAAATGTGATAAATTTTGCGTTTTAAGCCACTCGGAAATGGCAAATAGCAGATTTGACTATTAGTTATTAAAAAATTCAAAATGTGTTCATTATAGTTATTTATGACCACTACACGACGACTTTTGCACGACGACGACATTCTCCTCAGAAAGTGTAACTTTAGAGACAGTCCCTACCTTTGCAAGTGCCGAAGTCCAACGTTAATCTAGCCAACTTTCTGTCAGTCTTTTTATAGTGGAAATGTTACTAATTTGATCTCTAAAAGTCACTTTATTTCTATAAAACTTTTTCAGAGTTGCAAAACTCAACTCGTTTTAATATTGGCGCTAACGTTAGCAAGCCAATAGTGTCAGTAAAGCTCGGGTAAGGTTTATTTATTTTAGTGATGTTACGTTCGGCGTATGTCACTGTTTATATTACATGGACTTTTTCAGGACAAATCCCTCTACAGGCCTGCGATGTCTTTAATATTTGTGATCTCCCTACAGTGCAACCCGTAGGTGGGAAAGAAAAGGAACTGAAGCTCCTGATTGACGGCTTGCCATCCAGTAGCCTACATGAAGCGGAAGGTTTCCACCAATCACGGTAAATCACAGTCTGTGTTCTCCGCAAATCACTGCGCGTCCTCCGTGTGTACATTATCCTCATTGGTCTGGCGCTGTTCAGCTGAGTTGACCAGGAAGAAGTCCGTCTCTCAGTTCGCTGTGTGTGTGTGTGTGTTTACAATTTCTAAACTGCCAAGCGTGACTGAATTTAAGAAGACACATGGAGCTGTGTTTGTCCCGGGATTATTTCAGGTGTTGTTTATTGTTTTATATATAATGTAAAATACTTTCATTTACAATAACGTCAAGTTAACCATAATTTCCTACTTATTGTTACTGTATATTCCCAAATCAATAATTGAGGTAAAGTTGTTTTTATAGTCGCACATTCGTTCATTTAACTGGCTCTATATTGTTTAACACGCTATTTTTAATATAGTCAATCAGAATTAGCATGTAAGTATGACTTCAAAACAACACCAACACTATCTAGTTGACTGTAAACATGGCTGTGCTTTGATAGTCATTAGCTGCTAATGTGATTTCTTAATTCAGAATTAGCAAAAGATACTTTAATGTCTGAATATCCCAATATAAAACCAACTTTACCTCTATAAATCAATACTGGTGTTACGGTTTAACTGGTGTCCCTTTCCAGATGTAACGTTAACGTTAAGCTATTCACATTTGCAGCTTGGCAGATTCGTCCCTTTTTCACAGTAACAAAACATGTCCATACCAAATAAAGATTCTTATTACTTGGCGTCAGTGTCATTGTGAGCATTATTGCTTTTAATATCTGTGTAGCAGAACAGTAAATAAACAAAATTAATCTAAAAATATATATATAATTTACATGTCATCAACGGGATTCGAACTCGTGAAGTCAAAAGCTTCAACAAACGCATCAATCACCTTATCTAACTGAGCGACTCGGGACTACATACGAAATAGTCTGTTTTAATTTCTTTATCAGTCACATTATGCTAAAATAGTTCTAATATCTAATATTGTTTTGAAAGTCATGTTATTTCAGACTGAATATTCAAAGTACCACGGTAAATGTGCGAATATAAAACCAACTTTACCTCAATCATCAATTACTAACCCCCCCCCCAGAAATCATCATAAAAAATGTATTTTGCATCTGTAAATAAAAAAAAAACTTCATATATTTTATCAAGTACAGTTGAAGTCGGAATTATTAGCCCACCTGTTTATTTTTTCCCCAAATTGTCTGTTTAACGGAGAGCAGACACATCAACACATTTCTAATCATAATACTTTTAATATCTCATTTCTAATAACTGATTTATTTAATCTTTGCCATGATGACAGTAAATAATATTAGACTAGATATTCTTCAAGACACTTCTATACAGCTTAAAGTGACATTTAAAGGCTTAAAACTAGGCAGGTTAGGGTAATTAGGTAAGTTATTGTATAATGATGGTTTGTTCTGTAGACTATCGAAAACAAAGATAGCTTAAGGGGCTAATAATATTGACCTTAAAATGGTGTTTAAAAAATTAAAAACTGCTTTTATTCTAGGCGAAATAAAACAAATAAGACTTTCTCCACGAGAAAAAATATTATCAGACACACTGTGAACATTTCCTGAATCTGTTCAACATCATTTGGGAAATATTTACAAAGAAAATAAAATTCAAAGGAGGGCTTATAATTCTGTCTTCAACTGTAGGTAGCAGTGGAATGATTAATAACCTACATTGATTTGTTTGTTGACACCTCCCTCTATTTTCCCAGTGGCTCTTGTCTCCTCGACGAGCGTGCAGTTTGAGGATGGCGTATTAATGAAGGATTACATGACGATGATGATGCATATGGTCGTGCTGTGTTTCACGCTGGCGATTTCATTAATGTTCTGGGTCCTGTCCCTGACTGCCAGCACATACTACGGTGAGAGCTCGTCTTCTCATGCTATGGGCAGGGTGTCCGCGGGCTCTTACATTTACATTTAGTCATTTAGCCGACGCTTTTATCCAAAGCGACTTACAAATGAGGACAAGGAAGCAACTTACACACCTATGAGAGCAACAATGAATAAGTTTCAGGTCTGTAAAGTCTAAGAAGGAAAGTATTAGTAATTTAGTAATTTTTTTTTTTAATTTTTTAGTAAAATTTTAGGTTTTTTTTGTATATCCAGAGAGGCAATTGCAGATTAGGAAGTGAAGTGGAGACTAAATAGTTGAGTTTTTAGTCGTTTCTTGAAGACAGCGAGTGACTCTGCTGTTCTGATGCAGTTAGGGAGTTCATTCCACCAACTGGGCAGATTGAGCGTGAGCGTTCAGGAAAGTGATCTCTTCCCTCTTTAGGATGGAACCACGAGGCGACGTTCATTCACAGAACGCAAGTTTCTGGAGGGCGCATAGATCTGCAGAAGTGAGAGCAGATAAGGAGCACAGCCAGAAGTCGCTTTGTAGGCAAACATCAGAGCTTTGAATTTGATGCGAGCAGCAACTGGCAGCCAGTGCAAACGGATGAGCAGCGGAGCGACATGTGCTCTTTTAGGTTCATTAAAGACCACTCGTGCTGCTGCGTTCTGGAGCAGCTGAAGAGGCTTGATAGAGTTAGCTGGGAGCCCGGCTTGAAAGTATTTAAAGTTGATAACTCAACATAGAGGTATTTAAGGCCCAGGTCCGGATTGGCTAATCGGGAGGACCGGGAGAATTCCACGGTGGGCCGGTCTGTTTTTTGGCCGCGAGGGCCGGTGTCCGTAGCTCCAGAATCTTTTGCTCTCAGCAGTCACACTTTTTAAATTTATTTATTTACTTGACCACAGCCTTTTTATTCATTATTTTACCGCAACTCTTCTCTTTTCATCTATTTTAATGATTATAAATCTCAGTTGTGTCTCCATTCTGAACACAGCTATTGTGGTCCAGTGGTTGGCATGTTAGGTTAAGACGCTGCGGACCCGGGTTCGATCCTCATTAGAGTAACTTATTGTTTTCGTTTTTATTGTTAAGACATATAATACTGTTAGGGTTGTTGAACATTTGAAGTTCTAAAGCAGCTGTTTTTTCAAAAAAAGACGTGATAGTGTCATTAGAAACTGATTTGGAAATGACCTTATTTTAATATAGTCAGTCGTGAATTGAGGTGGGCCGGTCTGAGGCTTGATACTCCAGGGCTGAAAAGGTGTCCCACTCCGGCCCTGTTAAGGCCCTTAAAAAGTCTTAAACGCTTCTTTGCAAGGCTTTCAATTTGATATCATTTTCAGATATGCAGCGTATGCTAAAGTTTTCCTGAATTAAATCTGCGAATATCAGTAATATCCTGCTAGATTTGACATCATGCTGCTTTGGTTACTGCAGTAACCAAAAACACCATTATTTCTGCAGCTCAACCTGCTGAGTTAGCTAGATTTAATCGGTTTTTATTCAGTATATGATTAATGTTTGAGTTGTGGACTAGTTTCTTACATATTTAGTAAATATACTGTAAGTTAAAATCTCGCCAGTGATTTCAGTTGAAACCTAAAGTGGTGTTAAGGTCTTAAAATGTATGGAAAGAGTCTTAAAAAAGGTCTTAAAAGGTATTAAATTTCACTCTCTGATTCCGATATATACTCTGTAACGGAGGCCAGCTAGTGTGTGCTGTGCAGGTAAACCTCACTCCTCTGACCTCTAAAGGTGCTCTAGCGACAGATGCTAGAGGTCATGGTCTTTAGCCGCCTTGTTAGAGCAACCGACTCCCATGCGGAAGGTTGCCGGTACGATCCCAGCTCGGAGCGGGTTGGGCGGTGTAGGACCGGTGGGGTTACATTGGTGCCGTGACCCGGATGGGAGTGAGGTTTAGAGGGGTGAGTGTAACGGAGGCTAGCTAATGTGTGCTGTGCAGGTAAACCTCACTCCTCTGACCTCTAAAGGTGCTCTAGCGACAGACGCTAGAGGTCATGGTCTTTAGCCGCCTTGTTAGAACAACCGACTCCCATGCGGAAGGTCGCAGGCTCGAACCCAGCTCGGAGCGGGTTGGGTGGTGTAGGACCGGCGGGGTTACATCTGTATGATAGAAGTTACACATTAAGGGGGTTTCCACTCCTTCCTGAACAGCAGATTCAAGCACTTTTTAATAAAGAATAATTATTTTTAATAATGGTAATTAATTAATATTTTTAAATTATTATTATTATTTATTTTTATTTATTTGTTAATCAAGCACCTTCACACTCCGTCATATGCAGCGCCATGATAGCCCTTACTGTACCTAACTACATCTAGCCTACACTTAATATGTACATATTAAATATGTTTTGAATGTGTAACTGTTCAAAAAAAATTATGTCATGGTGGCTCAGTGGTCAGCACATTCACCTCACAGCAAGAAGGTTGCTGGTTCGAGTTCTTGCTGGAGCAGTTGGCATTTCTGTGTGGAGTTTGCCTCTTTTTGGCGTGGGTTTGCTCAGGGTGCTCCGGTTTCAACCACAGTCCACAAACACACGCGTTTATAGGGGTATGAGTGTGTCTGAATGTGTTTCCCAGTACTGGGTTGCAGCTGGATGGGCATCCGCTGTGCATAACATATGCTGAATGAATTGGTGGTTCATTCTGCCGTGGTGATCCCTGATAAAGAAAGGGACTAAGCCGAAGGAACTGACGTCATGTTCAAAGAACTAAAATGTGCTGATGTTTTCTGAAATATTGGTAAAATGTGCGTTTATTTGTCATAGTTATTAAATTTAAGATTTTTTGCAAGCCACCTTGAGTTAAATAGTTCAGTTTTACAATTGTTGCGTCCATTCTGGCTCTGACAATAGCACATTTAGCTTAGGTTAGCATAAATCATTGATTAGACCATTAACATCTCACTCAAACATTTAAAAAAAAAAAAAAAGCTGATGCTAACGGTCTAATCCGATTCAATGATTTATGCTAAGCTAAGCTAAAAGTGCCTTTTTAAAGAGTGTTCCTCTAAAGCAGCGGTTCTTAACTGGTTTGGCCATGGAACCCACATTTTGACATGGTCATCAACACCGCGGCCTAAATTTTTAGGAACTATAATGTAATTTGTATTTATTTGTTAACATATACAAGAAGTGACCGACAAATCATAAGAAAATCACCAGGACTTACAAATAAACAATATTTTACTGCTGTCATTTAACGAAATATATGAAATTATAGAAATATTACAAAGTAAAAACGACAAATGTTTGGTTTCTAAAACAATATTATCTCTAAAACAATATTATCTCTACATGTGACACACTGAGGTTTTAAACCTTTTTTGCCGTCAATATATGTAAATCCAGCCTGATCTCACGAGAAAACGTAAGTATTTTACGTTTTGCCAGTTTAGTGGCTAATTCGTACAAATTTGTAGGAGTTCAGTCGTACGAAATGGTACGATTTTAAAAAGGAGGCGTGGCACCTGACCCCACCCCTAACCCCAACCGTCATTGGGGGATAAGCAAATCGTACTAAATTGTACGAATTAGATCGTACGAATTCATACGAATTAGCCACTAAATGAAAAAGTTACGAATTGCCATGAGATTGTGTTGGTAAATCCATACTTTACATATTCTTGCGCTTCGACATATTTGTTGCTATAATCAAACGAAATTTCACATGTCGAATGGTACAGTTGTCGCTCACGCATTTCAAAATAAAAGTCTTACATAAGCAAAATTAGTTAAAAATGAAACGTTTGTTGTTGTTTTTACCACACACTCTGCGACCCACTGAAAATGTTCCCGAGACCCACTTTTGGGTCGCGACCCACCAGTTGAGAAACACTACTCTAAAGGAAATTGACTAAATATGTTGTTTTGCAGGCGCTATGCAGTTTTTCGACAGCAGCACAGTCCAGTTGTTGAAATCACACTGTACACAAATTTTAAATTAATTAAATTAAAGCCTTTCTGTGGACATATGGTTGTTTTTAAGTGCTATTAAATGAAATATTAATGATTAAATGAAGGTATTAAGTTAAATTAAATTGGCTATTGGCAAAAGTATAGACGTACAATGTACTGGATATGTGCTCCAGGGTCAAAGTTAAGGA
This sequence comes from Danio rerio, assembly GCF_052040795.2. Taxonomy (NCBI): domain Eukaryota; kingdom Metazoa; phylum Chordata; class Actinopteri; order Cypriniformes; family Danionidae; genus Danio; species Danio rerio. The sequence continues at coordinate 73,217,489 of NC_141024.2, read as the reverse complement.
TCTAAACATTATAAATAAGCTTAATCATAGAAAGTCTATATTTATCATCATTTTAAAATCATAATATAAATACAGTTTTTTCGGTATTTTTACCTTTCAGAATCCGCCAATGTGTTACAGGAAACAAAAAAAAAACTGTCTATTTAATATTCATCTTATTTGCACATAATGATGGGCGCATGTTAAATCTATAAAGCGGAAAAGAGAATTGTGTCCACTTTGTCATTGTGATGATTGGATTTGAGAACACATCGAGATTGTCCGTCGAGTAAACTGCAGGAACCACATGTTTCTGGAAACATCAGGAAGCTTAATGTCATTTTCCCCTTTGAAAAGTACAAATTTTTAACAAAATATGCTGTTTAAGATGGAGGCGTTTTCAAAGAAAGACTCTTCTTTTTCCTGGAAAAGGCTTATTTTACAGGTCACATGAGTTAAACAGACGAGTTTTACCATTTTTGTATCCATTCAGGGTCCAGCGGGAGCACATTTAGCTTAGCTTAGCATAAATCATTGAATCGAATTAGACCATTAGCATCTCAATCAAACATTTTTAAAAACTGATGCTAATGGTCTAATCTGATTAATTGATTTATGCTAAGCTAAGCTAAAACCGTCGAGTAAACTACAGGAACCACATGTTTCTGGTAAAATATTTAACAAAGGTTCAAAATAAAGTCACCTAGAGATTTTCACCAGAGGTTTTACTAGAGTTTTACCATTTTTGAATCCATTCAGGGTCTGGTGTGAGCACATTTAGCTTAGCTTAGCATAAATCATTGAATCGGATTAGACCATGAGCATCTCAATCAAACTTTTTGAAAAAAGCTAATGCTAACGGTCTAATCTGATTCAATGATTTATGCTAAGCTAAGCTAAAACTGTCGAGTAAACTACAGAAACCACACGTTTCTGGTAAAAATATTTTTAAAAATTTCAAAATATGCCGTTTAAGGTCACGTAGATATTTTCACCAGAGGTTTTACTAGAGCTTTACCATTTATGAATCCATTCATGGTCTGATGTGAGCACATTTAGCTTAGCTTAGCATAAATCATTGAATCAGATTAGACCTTTAGCGTCTTAATCAAACATTTTCAAAAAAGCTGATGCTAACGATCTAATCTGATTCATTGATTTATGCTAAGCTAAAACTGTCGCTTAAACTACAGGAACCACGTTTCTGGTAAAATATTCAACAAAGTTTCAAAATAGGCCGTTTAAGGTCACCTAGAGATTTTTACCAGAGGTTTTACTAGAGTTTTACCATTTATGAATCCATTTAGGGTCTGATGTGAGCACATTTAGCTTAGCTTAGCATAAATCATTGAATCGGATTAGACCATTAGCATCTCAATCAAACATTTTCGAAAAAGCTGATGCTAACGGTCTAATCCGATTCAATGATTTATGCTAAGCTAAGCTAAAACTGTCGAGTAAACTACAGGAACCACATGTTTCTGGTAAAAATGTTACAAAATTTCAAAATAGGCCGTTTAAGGTCACCTAGAGATTTTTACCAGAGGTTTTACTAGAGTTTTACCATTTAGGAATCCATTCATGGTCCGGTGTGAGCACATTTAGCTTAGCTTAGCATAAATCATTGAATCGGATTAGACCATTAGCATCTCAATCAAACTTTTTCAAATAAGCTGATGCTAACGGTCTAATCCGATTCAATGATTTATGCTAAGCTAAGCTAAAACTGTCGAGTCTGTCGAGTAAACTACAGGAACCACATGTTTCTGGTAAAATATTTAACAAAGTTTCAAAACATGCCGCTTAAAGTCACCTAGAGATTTTTACCAGAGGTTTTACTAGAGTGTTACCATTTAGGAATCCATTCAGGGTCCGGTGTGAGCACATTTAGCTTAGCATAAATCATTGATTCGGATTAGACCATTAGCATCTCAATCAAACATTTTCAAAAAAGCTGATGCTAACGGTCTAATCCGATTCAATGATTTATGCTAAGCTAAGCTAAAACTGTCGAGTCTGTCGAGTAAACTACAAGAACCACATGTTTCTGGTAAAATATTTAACAAAGTTTCAAAATATGCCGTTTAAGGTCACCTAGAGATTTTTACCAGAGGTTTTACTAGAGTTTTACCATTTTTGAATCCATTCAGGGTCTGGTGTGAGCACATTTAGCTTAGCTTAGCATAAATCATTGAATCGGATTAGAAAATTAGCATCTCAATCAAACATTTTCAAAAAAGCTGATGCTAACGGTCTAATCCGATTCAATGATTTATGCTAAGCTAAGCTAAAACTGTCCAGTCTGTCGAGTAAACTACAGGAACCACATGTTTCTGGTAAAATATTTAACAAAGTTTCAAAATAGGCCGTTTAAAGTCACCTAGAGATTTTCACCAGAGGTTTTACTAGAGTTTTACCATTTAGGAATCCATTCAGGGTCTGGTGTGAGCACATTTAGCTTAGCATAAATCATTGATTCGGATTAGACCATTAGCATCTCAATCAAACATTTTCAAAAAAGCTGATGCTAATGGTCTAATCTGATTCATTGATTTATGCTAAGCTAAAACTGTCGCTTAAACTACAGGAACCACGTTTCTGGTAAAAATATTTAACAAAGTTTCAAAATAGGCCGTTTAAAGTCACCTAGAGATTTTTACCAGAGGTTTTACTAGAGTTTTACCATTTATGAATCCATTTAGGGTCTGATGTGAGCACATTTAGCTTAGCTTAGCATAAATCATTGAATCGGATTAGACCATTAGCATCTCAATCAAACATTTTCGAAAAAGCTGATGCTAACGGTCTAATCCGATTCAATGATTTATGCTAAGCTAAGCTAAAACTGTCGAGTAAACTACAGGAACCACATGTTTCTGGTAAAAATGTTACAAAATTTCAAAATAGGCCGTTTAAGGTCACCTAGAGATTTTTACCAGAGGTTTTACTAGAGTTTTACCATTTAGGAATCCATTCATGGTCCGGTGTGAGCACATTTAGCTTAGCTTAGCATAAATCATTGAATCGGATTAGACCATTAGCATCTCAATCAAACTTTTTCAAATAAGCTGATGCTAACGGTCTAATCCGATTCAATGATTTATGCTAAGCTAAGCTAAAACTGTCGAGTCTGTCGAGTAAACTACAGGAACCACATGTTTCTGGTAAAATATTTAACAAAGTTTCAAAATATGCCGCTTAAAGTCACCTAGAGATTTTTACCAGAGGTTTTACTAGAGTGTTACCATTTAGGAATCCATTCAGGGTCCGGTGTGAGCACATTTAGCTTAGCATAAATCATTGATTCGGATTAGACCATTAGCATCTCAATCAAACATTTTCAAAAAAGCTGATGCTAACGGTCTAATCCGATTCAATGATTTATGCTAAGCTAAGCTAAAACTGTCGAGTCTGTCGAGTAAACTACAAGAACCACATGTTTCTGGTAAAATATTTAACAAAGTTTCAAAATATGCCGTTTAAGGTCACCTAGAGATTTTTACCAGAGGTTTTACTAGAGTTTTACCATTTAGGAATCCATTCAGGGTCTGGTGTGAGCACATTTAGCTTAGCTTAGCATAAATCATTGAATCGGATTAGACCATTAGCCTCTCAATCAAACATTTTCGAAAAAGCTGATGCTAACGGTCTAATCCGATTCAATGATTTATGCTAAGCTAAGCTAAAACTGTCGAGTAAACTACAGGAACCACATGTTTCTGGTAAAAATGTTACAAAATTTCAAAATAGGCCGTTTAAGGTCACCTAGAGATTTTCACCAGAGGTTTTACTAGAGTTTTACCATTTAGGAATCCATTCATGGTCCGGTGTGAGCACATATAGCTTAGCTTAGCATAAATCATTGAATCGGATTAGACCATTAGCATCTCAATCAAACTTTTTCAAAAAAGCTGATGCTAACGGTCTAATTTGATTCAATGATTTATGCTAAGCTAAGCTAAAAGTGCCTTTTTAAAGAGTGTTCCTCTAAAGCAGCGGTTCTTAACTGGTTTGGCCATGGAACCCACATTTTGACATGGTCATCAACACCGCGGCCTAAATTTTTAGGAACTATAATGTAATTTGTATTTATTTGTTAACATATACAAGAAGTGACCGATAAATCATAAGAAAATCACCAGGACTTACAAATAAACAATATTTTACTGCTGTCATTTAACGAAATATATGAAATTATAGAAATATTACAAAGTAAAAACGACAAATGTTTGGTTTCTAAAACAATATTATCTCTAAAACAATATTATCTCTACATGTGACACACTGAGGTTTTAAACCTTTTTTGCCGTCAATATATGTAAATCCAGCCTGATCTCACGAGAAAACGTAAGTATTTTACGTTTTGCCAGTTTAGTGGCTAATTCGTACAAATTTGTAGGAGTTCAGTCGTACGAAATGGTACGATTTTAAAAAGGAGGCGTGGCACCTGACCCCACCCCTAACCCCAACCGTCATTGGGGGATAAGCAAATCGTACTAAATTGTACGAATTAGATCGTACGAATTCATACGAATTAGCCACTAAATGAAAAAGTTACGAATTGCCATGAGATTGTGTTGGTAAATCCATACTTTACATATTCTTGCGCTTCGACATATTTGTTGCTATAATCAAACGAAATTTCACATGTCGAATGGTACAGTTGTCGCTCACGCATTTCAAAATAAAAGTCTTACATAAGCAAAATTAGTTAAAAATGAAACGTTTGTTGTTGTTTTTACCACACACTCTGCGACCCACTGAAAATGTTCCCGAGACCCACTTTTGGGTCGCGACCCACCAGTTGAGAAACACTACTCTAAAGGAAATTGACTAAATATGTTGTTTTGCAGGCGCTATGCAGTTTTTCGACAGCAGCACAGTCCAGTTGTTGAAATCACACCGTAAATAAATTTTAAATTAATTAAATTAAAGCCTTTCTGTGGACATATGGTTGTTTTTAAGTGCTATTAAATGAAATATTAATGATTAAATGAAGGTATTAAGTTAAATTAAATTGGCTATTGGCAAAAGTATAGACGTACAATGTACTGGATATGTGCTCCAGGGTCAAAGTTAAGGATCTAAACATTATAAATAAGCTTAATCATAGAAAGTCTATATTTATCATCATTTTAAAATCATAATATAAATACAGTTTTTTCGGTATTTTTACCTTTCAGAATCCGCCAATGTGTTCCAGTACACAAAAAAATAAACTGTCTGTTTAATATTAATCTTATTTGCACATAATGATGGGCGCATGTTAAATCTATAAAGCGGAAAAGAGAATTGTGTCCACTTTGTCATTGTGATGATTGGATTTGAGAACACATCGAGATTGTCCGTCGAGTAAACTGCAGGAACCACATGTTTCTGGAAACATCAGGAAGCTTAATGTCATTTTCCCCTTTGAAAAGTACAAATATTTAACAAAATATGCTGTTTAAGACGGAGGAGTTTTCAAAGAAATACTCTTCTTTTTCCTGGAAAAGGCTTATTTTACAGGTCACATGAGTTAAACAGATGAGTTTTACCATTTTTGTATCCGTTCAGGGTCCAGCGGGAGCACATTTAGCTTAGCTTAGCATAAATCATTGAATCGGATTAGACCATTAGCATCTCAATCAAACATTTTTAAAAGCTGATGCTAATGGTCTTATCTGATTCATTGATTTATGCTAAGCTAAGCTAAAACTGTCGCTTAAACTACAGGAACCACGTTTCTGGTAAAAATATTTAACAAAATTTCAAAATATGCCGTTTAAGGTCACCTAGAGATTTTTACCTGAGGTTTTACTAGAGTTTTACCATTTAGGAATCCATTTAGGGTCTGATGTGAGCACATTTAGCTTAGCTTAGCATAAATCATTGATTCGGATTAGACCATTAGCATCTCAATCAAACATTTTCGAAAAAGCTGATGCTAACGGTCTAATCCGATTCAATGATTTATGCAAAGCTAAGCTAAAACTGTCGAGTAAACTACAGGAACCACATGTTTCTGGTAAAATATTTAACAAAGTTTCAAAATAGGCCGTTTAAGGTCACCTTGAGATTTTTACCAGAGGTTTTACTAGAGTTTTACCATTTATGAATCCATTCAGGGTCTGGTGTGAGCACATTTAGCTTAGCATAAACCATTGAATCGGATTAGACCATTAGCATCTCAATCAAACATTTTCGAAAAAGCTGATGCTAACGGTCTAATCCGATTCAATGATTTATGCTAAGCTAAGCTAAAACTGTCGCTTAAACTACAGGAACCACATATTTCTGGTAAATTATTTAACAAAGTTTCAAAATAGGCAGTTTAAGGTCACCTTGAGATTTTTACCAGAGGTTTTACTAGAGTTTTAACATTTATGAATCCATTTAGGGTCTGATGTGAGCACATTTAGCTTAGCTTAGCATAAATCATTGAATCGGATTAGACCATTAGCATCTCAATCAAACTTTTTTAAAAAAGCTGATGCTAACGGTCTAATCCGATTCAATGATTTATGCTAAGCTAAGCTAAAACTGTTGAGTCTGTCGAGTAAACTACAGGAACCACATGTTTCTGGTAAAATATTTAACAAAGTTTCAAAATAGGCCGTTTAAAGCCACCTAGAGATTTTTACCCGAGGTTTTACTAGAGTTTTACCATTTAGGAATCCATTCAGGGTCTGGTGTGAGCACATTTAGCTTAGCATAAATCATTGATTCGTATTAGACCATTAGCATCTCAATCAAACATTATTAAAAAAGCTGATGCTAATGGTCTAATCTGATTCATTGATTTATGCTAAGCTAAGCTAAAACTGTCGCTTAAACTACAGGAACCACGTTTCTGGTAAAAATATTTAACAAAATTTCAAACTATGCCGTTTAAGGTCACCTAGAGATTTTTACCAGAGGTTTTACTTGAGTTTTACTATTTATGAATCCATTTAGGATCTGATGTGAGCACATTTAGCTTAGCTTAGCATAAATCATTGAATCGGATTAGACCATTAGCATCTCAATCAAACATTTTCGAAATAGCTGATGACAACGCTGTAATCCGATTCAATGATTTATGCTAAGCTAAGCTAAAACTGTCGCTTAAACTACAGGAACCACATGTTTCTGGTAAAATATTTAACAAAGTTTCAAAATATGCCGTTTAAGGTCACCTAGAGATTTTCACCAGAGGTTTTACTAGAGTTTTACCATTTAGGAATCCATTCATGGTCCGGTGTGAGCACATTTAGCTTAGCATAAATCATTGAATCGGATTAGACCATTAGCATCTCAATCAAACTTTTTCAAAAAGCTGATGCTAGCGGTCTAATCCGATTCAATGATTTATGCTAAGCTAAGCTAAAACTGTCAAGTCTGTCACTTAAACTACAGGAACCACATGTTTCTGGTAAAATATTTAACAAAGTTTCAAAATAAGGCTGTTTAAGGTCACCTAGAGATTTTTACCAGAGGTTTTACTAGAGTTTTACCATTTAGGAATCCATTCAGGGTCCAGTGTGAGCACATTTAGCTTAGCTTAGCATAAATCATTGAATCAGATTAGACCATTAGCATCTCAATCTAACATTTTCAAAAAAGCTGATGCTAACGGTCTAATCCGATTCAATGATTTATGCTAAGCTAAGCTAAAACTGTCGAGTAAACTACAGGAACCACATGTTTCTGGTAAAATATTTAACAAAGTTTCAAAATATGCCGTTTAAGGTCACCTAGAGATTTTTACCTGAGGTTTTACTTGAGTTTTACCATTTATGAATCTATTCAGGGTCTGGTGTGAGCACATTTAGCTTAGCATAAATCATTGATTCGGATTAGACCATTAGCATCTCAATCAAACATTTTCAAAAAAGCTGATGCTAATGGTCTAATCTGATTCAATGATTTATGCTAAGCTAAGCTAAAAATGCTCCATTCAAAGTAATTCGCTAAGAGTAATATGTTGTTTTGCAGGCACTCTGCAGCCAGTTTCCCCATGGCGGTGGCTGTTCTCAGTGCTGATCCCACTCTTCATCACGTTTCGAGCATTTAAACGCAAAAGTCTTGATCATGGCGGTGCCATAGGAGGTGAGGAATAGGTTTTCAACATATGAGTTCCAATGGCCCTATGGGGTTGTTTTAATTCATTCAGTCCTTTAGGTGTCATTTTATTTTAGCCACTCATTGGCTAGGTAGTAAAGAGCCAGTCCACCAACAACCACAGGTTTGTTCATACAAACACACATTTTGGGGAATTTTATGTAATTAATAGCAGTTTTGCTGTCGGCTTTGTGTAAGATTCAACCTTTAAAGCCTTAATTTCTTCTGCTTTTTATTTGAAAATACAATTTTACAGCTCCCCTACTGTTTAACAGTTGAGTTTAACCATTTCTTAATTCGTTTATCTGATCTCCAGTTCTGGCAGGAGCACTTTTTAGCATAGCTTAGCATAAATCATTGACTCGGATTAGACCATTAGCATCTCGCTCAAAAATAAAATAGTTTGTATAGTTTTCCTGTTCAAAGCTTGACTTTAATTCGCATCTTTGATGTAAACATGGCTAATAACATGTTGGGTTATGAACAGGGAAGGTGCTTTGTGTATTTACTTTAAAAACATCCGAACGTTCCTTGAGATTTCTGTTCTGTTTGAGCTCCTGTGACTTTAAATGCTGATTTTTCAGATTCGGTTTAAGATAACTGGTCTCTTGGAGTCGAGTCTGGAGGACTTGTCTGACTTTTCAGGCCTGTTGTCGAATCTCTGAATCATTGAGGTCATTTGAATCAAATGCTTGATGCTCTCTCTGAACATTTCTTCTAACACCTTCAGATCAAGCGTTTCATCGAGTCTCAATAAAAGCAGAGCAGATTTAGTTTCATTTATCAGATCTAGGAGAGAACATGTTTTCAGCTGACTCTTTTAAAGGGATTATCTGCAGGTTTTATACTCTGTTGGTGTGTTAAAACAACTACTTGGAAAAATATGAATTAACCTGTCATAGCAAACACCAGTGGACACATCTATACTTATTTGATTTTATTTATTTTTTTTTTAATTGTTTTTAGTAATATTGACCCTAAAATGGTGTTTAAAAAAAACTTAAATCTGCTTTTATTCTTGCCGAAATAAGACAAATTATATATATATATATATATATATATATATATATATATATATATATATATATATATATATATATATATATGTGTGTGTATGTATGTAAATATATATATATATATATATATATATATATATATATATATATATATATATATATATATATATATATATATATATATACATATATACATGCAAAGACCTATTATACTTTTGATATTTTCTCACAGAACTTTCTGGCGGGAAACTGTTATTGTGTGGTCAAATATATACAAATATTTTGTTTTCTTTTTTAATTATTTCCCAAATTATGTTTAACAGATATATTTATTTATGTGTGTGTGTATATATATATATATATATATATATATATATATATGTATATATATATATATATATATATATATATATATATATATATATATATATATATATATTAATATATATTCATTCATTTTCTTGTTGGCTTAGTCCCTTTATTAATCCGGGGTCGCCACAGCGGAATGAACCGCCAACTTATCCAGCAAGCTTTTACGCAGTTTTAAGTTTAAAAATTTGTTTGAATTTTTTGCAGAATCACCATTAATCGCATCCAAAATAAACGTTTGTATTTACAATATTTATGTGCACTCGCTGTATATAAATGTCATATAACATACAAAAAAATTGAAAACCAAAATATTCACATATTTATGCATATCTAATTTATATTGGATTAATAAATATAAATAAATCTATTATAATAAAATTTGTAATTTAATAATCATTATTTAATTATTATGAATAATTATAATATTATAAAATAAATATAAATACAATATTTTCTCAAATATATACATATATATTTTGTGTGTGTGTGTGTGTATATATATTTATATTATATTATTTAAATACAAGCTTTTATTTTGGATGCAGTTAATCGCGATTAATCTTTTGACAGCGCTAATAATAAACTATATATTTTTAAAATATATAATAGTCTTTAAATATTTGAAACTAGGGCTGCACAATATTGGAAAAATCTGACGTTGCGATCATTTATTTTATTTTATTATTTTATTTTGCGATTATTTTGCTCCGATTTATATTGTGATATGAATTTAATTTCGGCCGACGACTTGAATAGCTTTATATGGAATTAAATCATTCACTTTGATTGTGATAATCTTGTATAGAGGAGTGAATCAAAGAAATTGCAAGAATAAATAAATAAGATAGCGCAAAAATAAAAGTGAAATTAGTTGTCAGACATTCAGGTACGGTAATGCGATACGATACTATCATGATATTTTGTCCTCGATAATGATAGATCACGATATCAGCGATATATCACAAGAAAACCATTCACAATATATCACGATATTTGTAAATACAGAGAAGAAAATGCATGAAAAAGTTGTATTTCTTTTATTAACAGCACATATATTTCTTAGAACTGCGACATTGAAAATGTAAACACTGCACATCCTTCATAGCTGATCAACAAAAATAATCCCAACTCCACATTGCAGAATCTGCGATGTGACTATTGCGAAAGCACACATTGCTGAAACGATATATTGTGCAGTTCTATTTGAAACACTATATATTCAAATTTATTCGTACAGGCTTGCTATATATAGGTAACACACTAATACATACGTGATTTTAAAGTGCTTGAAATTAATTTTAAGTTCTGAAAACTACAAATCAGCAGTGAAGGTTAACAATTCAGGACAGAAACATATTGCCATTGCGTGAGATTGAACATTACGTACTGTAATAATGCACAGTAGATGATTGTTAACAAATGCAAATCAGCTAATCTCCGTCTTTTCTTGCAGCGATGCTGGTTGGCTTTGTTCTTACTATGGCCAACATGAGCTTTTTTGCAGTTTTGCTCACCTTTTTCATCACGTCCACCAAACTTACCAGGTGGAAGGGGGAGATCAAAAAAAAGATCGACCCGGAATATAAAGAAGGTGAGTGTGTTGGGGGCGGTTTGTTTATACCTGCTGCCAGCTACACAATCTTTAATTCGCATTTTTAGGGTTTCGTTCTTATTTGAATCGCCAAATCAATTTATTTCTATTATTTGTCATGTGGTTTCGCTTATTAAACAAGTACAGAAAACACAAGCAGGAACAATAAATTCAAATAATAAAAATTGGCAATTTTTATGACACCCCTACAGCTAAGCGGTTGGTTTTTACCATTTTTGAATCCATTCATCCCATCTGCGGGTCTGGCTGGAGCGAACAAAGCACGATCTTTCTTGTATGTATTCTGTGATTGTTTTTAGAGCAGCCCAAGCTATTTATCAGCACATATTTTATTATTTTTTATTAGTATTTTGTCATTTTATCATTCTGAATGGATCCTTGTAAGTGCTTTTGCCAACTCTTTATTTAATTTACTGTGTAACCTGGGAAAAGTAGTTTGTTTAGAACCACAGCTACATTGATTTTCGACACAATTGCCCAAATTTGACATCAATAAATTGATTTTCTTTCAGTGTATGGATGGCAGGCTTATATACTTTATATAATTAACAACAACAATTGTCAAATGTCTGATAATTACATGATAATTTTAGCATCACGAACATTTCTTAGCTTTTACAGCTCTTGTTATCACTGTAAATTCAAAAGGGTCGACGCCAGTAGCCTAGTGGTACTGCGCGCTGACATATGGCACCAGTGTGCTCATGGCGACCCGGGTTCAATTCCCGTCTCGAGGTCCTTTGCCGATCCTTTCTCTCTCTCTGCTCCCAGTGCTTTCCTGTCTGAATTCTCTACTGTCCTATCAAAATAAAGGTGAAAAACCCCTAAAAAAATAAAGTAAATTCAAAAGGAAGTATTTTTAATGATTGTTTGTGTGTCTGTTCAATGTAATCCTTATCCTAGCTTTTCTGAAATGACATTTTCTAAATCTCCTCAGACGTTCACATTGGCATGCACACACTGTCAGTAATGTCACGACAACAAATGTTGTGTTGCTTTAACTTAATTTTTTATAGGTAAATTAGGCTTCGGTTCATTTGTTTTAGGTACTTGTGGGGGCTCGTCCGGGATGGGAGTCAGGTTTAGGGGGGTAAGTGTAGCGGAGGCCAAGCTAGCGAAGTGCTTTAAAGGTAAACCTCATTCCTCAGATCTCTAAAGGTTCTCTAACAACAGACGCTAGAGGCCATGGTTGTTAGCCTGCTTGTTAGAGCAACCGACTCCCATACAAAGTATCGCCAGTTCAATCCCTGCTCAAAACAAGATGGGTAAAGTAGGGCTGGTAGGTTAAACGTGGGTGTATGTCCGAGATGGGAGTGAGGTTTAGAAGAGTAAGTGTACTTCTGCATCAAGTGATCGGCGTGACCCACGGCGCATGCAACGCGCATTAATACTTCTGCGCGCTGTTTCTGTTGCTCTACAATAAAACGTCCAAAGTGCTAGTTGGCAGTGAGGTGTTAATGTTCCTCTGTGTCGAGTTTCCTTTGTGGTGTTTTGTTTTTTTTTCTGAACGCTTCCTTAATGTACAAGTGGTTCAAACTCGCTCATTTTAAGGCAGGAACCGGCAGACTTACAACAACTTTAATCATGAGGTAAACACAAAACAAAACTTTCCATCCGGAGATTCTTCACGGGACTCGACACTTGTAAACACTTGCTCCAACGGACTCGCATGGCTCTTGGTCCCGCCCACACTCATCAGCTGTACCAAGCTGACCAATCACAGAGTTTTCGCTACGTATTTTTTGAGAGGTGTGCGTCAGTGACACCCAGGGCCGGCGCGTCCATAGAGGCGACCTAGGCAGCCGCCTAGGGCGACAAAATAGAGAGGGCGGCATCCCCGAAACTACCCTCACCACCTGCGCCCTCAGTTATATCCGCGTCTAGGGCGGCAGAATAGAGAGAGCGGCGTCCGCGACACTACCCTCACCACCAGCGCCCTAAGTTATATCCACGTGTAGTGCGGCAGAATAGAGAGAGCGGCGTTCCTGACACTACCATCAGCACCCGCGCCCTCAGTTATATCCGCGTCTAGGGCGGCAGAATAGAGAGAGCGTCGTTCCCGACACTATCCTCAGCACCCGTGCCCTCAGTTATATCCGCGTATAGAGGCAGAATAGAGAGAGCGCCCCCCCTTCCACCCCCGTTTATGGGCGGCATGACCGTCCTTTGCCTAGAGCGGCACTTCAGCTTGCTCCGGCCCTGGTGACACCGAAGGTCACGGCGAGGGCTAAGTGTCCACGCGTAGGCTGCGCTGTACCATACGTGTGCGCTTGACGCAGAAGTATAAATCAGCCTTAGCACTTTGCTAGATAACCTCCGTTATGCAGGTAAACCTCACTCCTCTGACCTCTAAAGGTGTACTCGAGACAGACGCTATTGGCCATAGTCTTCAGTCTCCTTGTTAGAGCAACCAACTTCCATACCAAAAATCGCCAGTTTGATCCCTGCTCAAAACAAGATGGGTACAGTAGGAAGGGTAGGTTACATGTGGGGGCTCGTCCGGGACGGGAGTGAGGTTTAGGGGGGTAAGTGTAACAGAGGCCAGCTAGTGTGTGCTGTGCAGGTAAACCTCACTCCTCTGACCTCTAAAGATGCTCTACAGACAGATGCTAGAGGCCATGGTCTTGAGCCTCTTTGTTAGAGCAACCGACTCCAATACAAAAAATCAACAGTTCGATGCCTGCTCAAAACAAGATGGATACAGTAGGAAGGGTAGGTTACACGCGGGGGCTCGTCCGGGATGGGAATGAGGTTTAGGAGGGTAAGTTTAAAGGAGGCCAGCTAGCGAAATGCTGTGCAGGTAAACCTCACTCCTCTGACCTCTAAAGGTTCTTTAGCGACAGACGCTAGAGGCCATGGTCTTTAGCATCCTTGTTAGAGCAACCGATTCCGATACAAAGAATCGCTAGTTCGATCCCAGCTCAGAACAATATGAGTACAGTACGACCAGTAGGTTACACGTTGGGGGCTCGTCCGGGATAAGAGTGAGGTATAGGAGGGTGAGTGTAACAGAGGCCAGCTAGTCAGTGCTATGCAGGTAAACCTCATTCCTCTGACCTCTAAAGGTGCTCTAGCGACAGAAGCTAGAGGCCATGGTCTTTAGCATCCTTGTCAGAGCAACCGACTCCCATACAAAAAAAAATCGCCAGTTCGATCTCAGCTCAGAACGAGATGGGTACAATAGGACTAGTAGGTTACTCGTGGGGGCTCGTCCGGGATGGGAGTGAGGTTTAGGAGAGTAAGTGTAATGGAGGCCAGCTAGCGAAATGCCATGCAGGTAAATCTCACTACTCTGACCTCAAAAGGTGCTCTAGCGACAGACGCTAGAGGCCATGATCTTTAGCCTCCTTGTTAGAGCAACCGACTCCCATACAAAGAGTTGCCGTGTCACCTGTTTTCAAAATAAAAGGCCCACATACAAAGTTAAATATAACTGAGGGAGAAAAATCATCTTTGTTGTCTCACTAGGAAACATTGTGGCTTATCAAACACAGCCTGAGGCGTGCATATTAATGACCCCATAGCAACATATCAGTCTAGTCAGATTTACCTAGTGATTTTATGACGCAGCTGCTCGTCAAACCTAAAGTACATGCAAATAATGAGGGTGTGCCCCATGGGTCACGCAACAGTCTGCTTTGTGTTCTGATTGTTCATTTAGGTTTTACATTCGTGTCATTTACACGAGAATAAAAACAATGGCATTTGAGGTTCACGGTATTCCCGTTTCCATGTACTGAACTCTTATTATGCCTAGGTATTCCTAATAGGGCACCTTTAACCTTGAATTGTACGTCACATTACATTAACGTTTGACCCAATATTATTACTCAGTTTGATCGATTCAACAACAAGAATCTAGGCAGCAAGAATGTTTTCACAGTGCAGTGCATGCGGACACCTTTAAATATATAATGGCTGTAATATGCAATGTTGTGTGCAGGTGGCCAGAGGAACTGGTTGCAGGTGTTCTGCAACGGAGGAGTTCCTACAGAATTGGCTCTGCTCTACATGATTGAGGCCGGTCCTGGGGAAATGGCCATAGACTTCGCGAAGCAATACTCCGCTTCGTGGATGTGCTTGTCGTTATTGGGAGCTCTGGCTTGCAGCACTGGGGACACCTGGGCTTCTGAGGTCGGTCCTGTGCTCAGTAAGAGCAAACCCAAGCTGATCACCACCTGGAGAGACGTCCCAACAGGTACTCATCATAGAGTGCGATTCCCGGGACTACAAAAGGGGTCAATTTCCACAAATGTATGGCTAGGGGGTTGATGTCAGCGTTTGTTTTTCATTATTCCATTATTTCATTACTGACCAGGGCTGCACAATATATCGCTTCAGCATATATCGCAAGAAATGCATTTTTGAGTCTGAATTATAGTTGACCAGGAGCCACAGAATTGTATTTATTCACTGTATTTACTTTATAACTCGCAATTCTGACTTTATAACTCGCAATTCTGACTTTATAACTCACAATTATGATTTAATAATTCAGAATTGTGACTTTATAACTCGGAATTCTGACTTAATAATTTGAAATTGCGACCTTATAACTCAGAATTATGACTTTATAACCTGGAATTGCAACTTTATAACTGGGAATTCTGACTTAATAATTCGGAATTGCAACCTTATAACTCAGAATTCTGACTTTACAACTCGGAATTCTGACTTTTAACTCGGAATTGTGACTTTATAACTCGGAATTGTGACTATAACTTGGAATTCTGACTTAATAATTCGTAATTGCTACTGTATAACTCAGAATTCTGACTTTATATCTCGGAATTATGACTTTATATCTCGGAATTATGACTTTATATCTCGGAATTCTTACTTTATAACTCAGAATTATGACTTTATATCTCGGAATTCTGACTTAATAATTCGGAATTGCAACCATATAACTCAGAATTTTGATTTTATAACTCGGAATTTTGACTTTATAACTCGAAATTCTGACTTAATAATTCGGAATTGCAACCTTATAACAGAATTGTGACTTTATAACTCGGAATTTTGACTTAACTCAGAATATTATTCGGAATTCTGGCTTAATAACTCAAAATTGCTACCTTATAACTCAGAATTCTGACTTTATAACTCGGAATTGTGACTTTATAACTCAAAATTCTGACTTAATAATTCGGAATTATGACTTTATAACTCCTAATTGCGACTTCATAACTCAGAATTCTGACTTTATATCTCGGAATTATGACTTTATATCTCGGAATTATGACTATAATTCAGAATTGTGACTTTATATCTCGGAATTATGACTTTATAACTCGAAATTCTGACTTTATATCTCGGAATTTGGACTTAATCATTCGGAATTGCAACCCTATCACTCAAAATTGTGACTTTATAACTCGGAATTGCGACTTTATAACTCCGAATTGCGACTTTTTAACTCAGAATTCTTACTTTATAACTCAGAATTTTGACTTTATAACTCGGAATTCTGACTTAATAATTCGTAATTGCAACCTTATAACAGAATTGCGACTTTATAACTCGGAATTGCGACTTTATAACTTGGAGTTCTGACTTAACTCAGAATTGCTACCTTATAACTCATATTTTTGACTTTATAACTCTTAGACTTTATAACTTTTAGAAAAATCAGCTTTTTCTCTGAAAAATCATTTAATAATATTAGTCTTAACAAATACTTTATCTTTTATGATTAAAAAATTGTTTCAGAAATACGACTTTTTCCAAAAATAATTGGGAATACTTTGAAAAATGTTCTTGCTTTATTAAGCATCATTTAATAGATATAAAGTGTACAATTTTCATAGGAGAGCTAATATTTTTTGCCTTCAGTTGTCTTGTTCTCTATTAAGAATAGATACATTTTAAATATCTCTTCACAATAAAAAACAGGGTATACACCAATGTGTGTGTGTGTGTGTGTATGTATGTATGTCTGAATTCTGTTGGAATTCTGACTTAATCATTTGGAATTGCGACCTTATAACTCAGAATTATGACTTTATAACCTGGAATTGCAACTTCATAACTCAGAATTCTGATTTTTAACTCGGAATTGTGACTTTATAACTCAAAATTGTGATTATAACTCGGAATTCTGACTTAATAATTCGGAATTGCTACTTTATAACTCAGAATTCTGACTTTATATCTCGGAGTTCTGACTTAATAATTTGGAATTGCGACCTTATAACTTAGAATTATGACTTTATAACCTGTAATTGCAACTTTATAACTCGAAATTGTGACTATAACTCGGAGTTCTGACTTAATAATTCGGAATTGCGACCTTATAACTCAGAATTCAGACTTTATAACTCGGAATTCTGACTTTTAACTTGGAATTCTGACTTTATAACTCGGAATTGTGACTTTATAACTCAAAATTCTGACTTTATATCTCAGAATTTGGACTTAATAATTCGGAATTGCAACCCTATAACTCAAAATTCTGACTTTATAACTCAGAATTCTGACTTTATAATTCGGAATTGTGACTTTATAACTCCGAATGGCGACTTTATAACTTAGAATTCTGACTTTATAACTCGGAATTCTGACTTAATAATTCGGAATTGCAACCTTATAACAGAATTGCGACTTTATAACTCAGAATTGCGACTTTATAACTCAGATTTTTGACTTTATAACTCTTAGACTTTATAACTTTAGAAAAATCAGCTTTTTTTCTGAAAAATCATTTAATAATATTAGTCTTAACAAATGCTTTATCTTTTATGATTAAAAAATTGTTTCAGAAATAGGACTTTCTCCAAAAATAATTGGGAATACTTTGAAAAATGTTCTTGCTTTATTAAGCATCATTTAATAGATATAAAGTATACAATTTTCATAGGAGAGCTAATATTTTTTGCCTTCAGTTGTCTTTTTCTCTATTAAGAGTAAATACATTTTAAATATCTCTTCACAATAAAAAACAGGGTATACACCAATGTGTGTGTGTGTGTGTGTGTGTATATATATATATATATATATATTTGTCTTCATTTATTTAAAATGCTTTCCAGGTACCAATGGTGGAGTCACTTCTGTTGGGTTATTGGCCAGTGTTTTGGGTGGAGGTGCAGCAGGTGTAGCGTACTTCTTCATGCAGATCCTGCTGGTGAAAGATTTGCATTCAGCAGTTTCTCAGTGGCCTCTCATCTTGTATGGAGCGATAGCTGGCTTGTTGGGTTCCCTGCTAGACTCACTCCTAGGTGCAACCATGCAGTATTCAGGTAATCTCTTGATCTATATTAAAGGTAAATGAAATAACTCGTGTGTACACTTGTGTTCAAAACAATGGCAGCGCTTTAAAAAAGTGAATATGTGTCAGAAATGTGTAATACATCTCTTCTCTTACTGTTTAGCAACAGTATTTTAATTAAAGTGTTATAAATGTGTGAAGAGCCAAGAGATTTATTTGCAATTAAAATTAATTTATCAGTACGTTTTTTTTATTTAACATGTTTTAGCAAGTATTTTCAATTGCAATATTTACTTTTATTAAAGTGTTGTTGGTTTTGCTCTAAAATAAAACATTTAAATATTTAAGACACAAACTAACTCCATAATAATGGGCACTATTTTTTTGTTGTCAGATATTGTCCACTATTTTAATAAAAAACAATAAATATTATTATTATTATCTTTATTAATCATGTTTACACTTCTTTTTTCTCCCATCAAGGTTATGATGAATCAATTCGTAAAGTTGTGAGTTACGAGTCTCCAAGTGTTAAACGAATATGTGGGAAACCCATCCTGGACAACAACGGAGTGAATCTGTTCTCCTCGATCCTCATAGCTCTGTTCCTGCCTGGGTTTGCTTGGATTTTCTGGCCTAGGCCTTGAATAATGGGATTTTGATGTATATCACGGGTAATGTCTAGATCGGATACGCAGCCGGCCGAAAGTGCGACATGCACATCAATATTGCAGGATTTTTTATGACACTGTGTAACAATGATTAATATTTTTACAGTGCTGTGACAGTTAGGTTGGGGGTAGGTGTTAAAAAATAAAATTCTTAAGTAATTTAATAAATAGGGTTGGAGTTGTTAATATTTCTAAAATACAATAAATGGGAAATTTAATAAAAATATATGAATCATTTTCGTTAACTTCTGGCCGCAACCATATCTGATCTAGCAACAACCTAAACCATGTTTCTTTGAGGATAATTAGCGATTTATGCTAAGACCAATTGTTATCCGTTTAATTTTAAGAATTAAAATCGAAATAATTTTATAAAGCACAACATGAACTCTTCATTTCTAAATATTGAGATTTTGAGCTATCTTTAATAGTGGGGTGTGTGATGTTTACGATGTTTAACAATAGGTCTCATTCACGTTATAACTGCCTTAATAACTTGGAATTGCAACTTTATAACTCTGAATTCTGACTTATTAACTCGGAATTGCAACTTTATAACTCGGAATTCTGACTTATTAACTTGGAATTGCGACTATAACTCGGAATTCTGACTTTAACCTGGAATTGTAAATTTATAACTCAGAATTCTGACTTAATAACTCGGAATTGCAACTTTATAACTCTGAATTCTGACTTTATAACTTGGAATTCTGACTTTAACCCGGAATTCTGCCTTAATAACTCGGAATTGCAACTTTATAACTCTGAATTCTGACTTTAACTCGGAATTGCGACTTCATAACTCGGATTTCTGACTTATTAACTCTGAATTCTGACTTAATAACTCGGAATACTGACTTTAACCCGGAATTGTGACTATAACTGGGAATTGCGACTTTATAACTCAAAATTCTGACTTTATAACTTGGAATTCTGACTTTATAACTCGGAATTCTGACTTTAACTTGGAATTGCGACTATAACTCAGAATTCTGACTTTAACCTGGAATTGCAACTTTATAACTCTGAATTCTGACTTAATAACTCGGAATTGCGACTTTATAACTCTGATTTCTGACTTATTAACTCGGAATTCCGACTTATAAATTCGGAATACTGACTTTAACCCGGAATTGTGACTTTATAACTCGGAATTCTGACTTATTAACTCGGAATTGCGACTTTATAACTCGGAATTCTGACTTATTAACTCAGAATTGCGACTTTACAACTGGGAATTCTGACTTTAACCCAGAATTGTGACTTTATAACTCAGATATCTGACTTAATAACTCGGAATTGCAACTTTATAACTCTGAATTCTGACTTTATAACTTGGAATTCTGACTTTATAACTTGGAACTCTGACTTCATAACTTGGATTTCTGACTTTAACCCGGAACTCTGCCTTAATA
Source organism: Danio rerio (assembly GCF_052040795.2). Lineage (NCBI taxonomy): Eukaryota > Metazoa > Chordata > Actinopteri > Cypriniformes > Danionidae > Danio > Danio rerio. The sequence goes on along the minus strand of NC_141024.2, from coordinate 73,197,132 downwards.
ACTCAGAATTGCAACTTTATAGCTCGGAATTCTGACTCAATAACTCGGAATTGCAACTTTATAACTCTGAATTCTGACTTAATAACTCAGAATTGCGACTTTATAACTCGGATTTCTGACTTATTAACTCGGAATTCCGACTTAATAACTCGGAATACTGACTTTAACCCGGAATTGTGACTTTATAACTGGGAATTCTGACTTTAACCCGGAATTGTGACTTTATAACTCAGAATTCTGACTTAATAACTCGGAATTGCAACTTTATAACTCTGAATTCTGACTTTATAACTTGGAACTCTGACTTCATAACTTGGATTTCTGACTTTAACCCGAAACTCTGCCTTAATAACTCAGAATTGCAACTTTATAGCTCGGAATTCTGACTCAATAACTCGGAATTGCAACTTTATTACTCTGAATTCTGACTTAATAACTCAGAATTGCGACTTTATAACTCGGATTTCTGACTTATTAACTCGGAATTCCGACTTAATAACTCGGAATACTGACTTTAACCCGGAATTGTGACTTTATAACTGGGAATTCTGACTTTAACCCGGAATTGTGACTTTATAACTCAGAATTCTGACTTAATAACTCGGAATTGCAACTTCATAACTCTGAACTCTGACTTTATAACTTGGAATTCTGACTTTAACCCGGAATTCTGCCTTAATAACTCGGAATTGCAACTTTATAACTCTGAATTCTGACTTTAACTCGGAATTGCGACTTCATAACTCGGATTTCTGACTTATTAACTCTGAATTCTGACTTAATAACTCGGAATACTGACTTTAACCCGGAATTGTGACTTTATAACTGGGAATTGCGACTTTATAACTCAAAATTCTGACTTTATAACTCGCAATTCTGACTTTATAACTCGGAATTCTGACTTTATAGCTAGACTTTATAAAACTTTTGTCTTGTTTTTAATCCAAATATCTACATTTCAAAGGAAAAACAATATTATTTAGCTTCCCCCACTGGCAGATAATGTTCTTGTTTTAAGGAAAAACTGTTAATTTTGCCATATTTTTTCTGAAGTTGAAAACAAAACAATATTTTTACTTGATTTATGAATTTTTAGATATTTGGACTAGAAGAAAGTAAGAATTTTATTTATTTATTTATTTATTTTTTGCATTGTGATTATATAATTTCTGTACCCGAGTACTGTTAGACTCCCCAGAAAATATTCATATCGTAATATTTATCGGAGGAAAGTAAAATATTGCATTATCAGGTTTTCCAATATCGTGCAGCCCTACTACTCACCTTTCAGAACATCTGATCTGAACAAAAATACCAGATAGTCAAAGCGAAAAGCTTAAATTTAAATATAATACAATTATTTTAATCTATTGATTCAATTTTTTTGATGACAAATGTTTTTGTGAAACATATTAAAAACACAAAAAATACAATAAATGGGAAATTTAATAAAAATATATGAATCATTTTCGTTAAATTCTGGCCGCAACCATATCTGATCTAGCAACAACCTAAACCATGTTTCTTTGAGGATAATGAGCGATTTATGCTAAGACCAATTGTTATCCGTTTAATTTTAAGAATTAAAATCGAAATAATTTTATAAAGCACAACATGAACTCTTTATTTCTATATATTGAGGTTTTGAGTAGTTTGTAATAGTGGTTGTGTAATGTGTTCGGTGTTAAACAATAGGTCACTAATTCACTAATAGTTTAGTATATTTTTCGTATTTATACAGAAAACTCGTGTATCCTTGTGTAATAAAATGTTTATTTTATTTTACCCATATTTTTGGGTCATTCTACAAAATTGTGCATTTTTGTTCGGCAAAATGTCTAAAATTGTTTATTTTTCTAACATTTAAACTTCGAGCACATTAATCAATCATATTGTGACTATGAAAACTCATAAAATGATTTTTATATATATTTTTTACATATATTTAAAGATCCTATATAAATTATTAGTGTTTTTGAGTGTTATATTGCTGTTAAGACTAGAGACATTGCACATTTCTATAGAATGATAGTAAAACACATTAAAGGGCACCTATTTTACCTTTAAGCTGTAGGGTAAGATTTTGGTGTGAGTGTGTCTGTAAAGTTTCAGCTCAAAATACCCATCAGATTAATTCCGATAGCCTCCAGAATCTGCCCATTTTGAGCTCAAATAAAAGTACAGCTGTTTTTTGTAGCCTGTGGCTTTAAATGCAAATGAGCTGCTTCTCCCCGCCCACTTTTCTGCTTCTCATCATGTGTTACATCACATAAACAGCAGTCAGGGATAGAGACAGACTCGGATGAAGCTGAAATACGGCAAAATTAACAAGTAAGTTTATTTAATGTGTTGAAGATTATTTAACCCAGCTGAAAAATCCAGCTTAAACCAGCCTAGGCTAGTTGGCTGGTTTTAGAGGGGTTTTGGCCACTTCCAGGCTGGTTTCCAACCATTTCCAGCCTGGTCCTAGCTGGTCAGGCTGGAAAAAGACCAGCTAAAACCAGCTCAACCAGCCTGGTTAAAGCTGGATATAGCTGGTTTTGGCTGGACTCCCAGCTTGGCTAGGCTGATCAAGCTGGTTTAAGCTGGTCATCTCCCAGCCTGACCAGCTAAGACCAGGCTGGAAATGGCTGGAAACCAGCCTGGAAGTGGCCAAAACCCCTCTAAAACCAGCCTGGTCGACCAGCTAAAACCAGCCAACCAGCCTAGGCTGGTTTAAGCTGGATTTTTCAGCAGGGAAGCCTTTCTGAAATGAGTCACGCATGCTGTTTGCAGTACACTCACACACACACTATGTGCATTTACTGACACCATGCGGACGTGGTGATTATAGCGGTTAAGGATTACATGATGGCGATTTTACTTTATTACAAACTTGCTCTGTCACGTTTTGAACTTATAAAAATCACAGAGAGCTGTAGCTAATAATTTAATCCCAGTTTATTTGCAAAACAATGTTCTCTGGACATGTGTATGTTATAGATCAGTGTTTCTCAACTGGTGGGTCACGACCCAAAAGTGGGTCGCGGGAACATTTTTAGTGGGTCACGGTGTGTGGTCAAAAAAACATCAAAAGTTTAATTTTTAACTTATTTTGCTTATATTGGACTTTTATTTTGAAATGCGCACGACAACCATACTGCTTGACATGTGAATTTTGTAAATTTTCACTGCTTGTGTATGATAACAAATAAATACAAATGAATTAATTGCTAAAATTATATTATAGTTCCTTAAAATTTGGGTCGCGGCTTGATAACCATGTAAAAATGTGCGTCCCATGGCCAAACCAATCGAGAACCATTGTTGTAGATTCATGGTGCCTGTCAATCAATTCAGTTGGCGGGAAAACCGCAAATGGGCCTCAAAATCACTGGGATTTGGGTCAGAAAATTTTAAGAGACTTATTTTGTTAACATCACTCCAATGTGGACACTACTACACACAGTTCTGTCCAAACAGCTTGCAAAAGGTAAGTTTCATCATAAGTGCCCTTTAAAGTGCTAAGCGAATGCCTTATTTTCCCCATATAATCTCCATAACATCTTTGAGCACTTTAGTGTTTTAATCAAATAATGTTTTATTCTGTCGAAAGCAGAATAAGCAAAGCTGCAGTTTCATCTCGCTTTCAGCGCTCTTAGCGCGATGGATTGTGGGACACGCTGCTTCCAGTGTATACATAGGAGGCATTGTGGGTATAAAGCGAGTGAACGTTTGTAGGGAATGACCGTCGCTCAGAGTTCAGACAGCTCAACAAAATGGCCGACGCCGGGAAAGGAAGACATGCAGCGAGAAGACTTTTCCTCTAGAGGGCGCCCGGTGGTCCATGGAGAAGGTTAGATGGCATACAGTCGCGGATATTTACATCAATATGTAGTTTAATGAGTGATATAAATAATTCTTGCTAACTTCCATACGCAGCTTTATCCCTTCAGGAGAGTTCCTTCCAGTCAAAAAAAGGTTTTCTGTCTAACAAGACAAGTCCCTGCTGAAAAATCCAGCTTAAACCAGCCTAGGCTGGTTGGCTGGTTTTAGCTGGTTGACCAGCCTGGTTTTAGAGGGGTTTTGGCCATTCCCAGGCTGGTTTCCAGCTATTTCCAGCCTGGTCTTAGCTGGTCAGGCTGGAAAATGACCAGCTAAATCCAGCTAAAACCAGCTTGACCAGCCTGGTTGAAGCTGGACATAGCTGGTTTTGACTGGACTCCCAGCTTGGCTAGGCTGGTCAAGTTGGTTTTAGCTGGTCATCTCCCAGCCTAACCAGCTAAGACCAGGCTGGAAATGGCTGGAAACCAGCCTGGAAGTGGCCAAAACCCCTCTAAAACCAGCCTGGTCGACCAGCTAAAACCAGCCAACCAGCCTAGGCTGGTTTAAGCTGGATTTTTCAGCAGGTAATATTACTTATTCGTGTTAAATATTTCAAATTAATCGCATGCGCTGATGATGCGCTAATTTTGACCGCTCTAAATTTTATATAAAAAACTAGTTTTCTCTACAGAAGTTGTAACTCCATGTTTAAAACGTCATTATGGGGGTTTTACGTTATTACTAGGGACAGATGGAATCTGCGCAGACGTTTTTTGCTATTTCTGCTGGGAATTTTGGGAAAAATCTGCGGAATTATTTTGGGAGTATCATAACTACAACCTTAATATATGAAATAAAAATACTATCTTTTAACTTTTATTTAATGTTCACAACGCAAATCCAATTAGATCCACTTTATTTGGTAAACAAAGCAAGTCTCTCATATAATATCTCTACTTAAAGACAGAAAATATTACTGCACACACTGCATTGTACATAAATCAGATGAACATTTTCATATTAGTCAATAATATTGCTGTAATTATTTAAAAAAACTGAATAAATATACATTTACTAGTAAATAAACCAAATTAATGATGGGCTAAAAATCTGCGGAATTCTTCGCGCGCAGATTCTGTGTGGGCCTATGAATTGACGTGAAATGAAGTAATAATATTTGAGTTACTTTTTAAAAATGTAACTTAAGTTACTTTTTAGATCAGCGCTGCCAAAACTTTTTATGATGAAGGGCCAAAAACCTGACTTGATTGAGGGTAAAGTCTAGATGGGAGTGCGACATGCATGCATGACACAGTATAACAATTATTAATATTTTTAAAGTACTGTGATGGTTGGGTTTAGGGTTGGGGTGGGGGTAGGCGTAAAAATAAAATGTATTTGGTATAGATAGCATAAACAATAGTTGGTATACAGCTACTGTTTTTACTTTACTGTGATGGTTGGGTTCAGGGTTGGAGTAGGGGTGGACTTTATTAAAATACAATAAATGGGGAAAATAATAAATAATTCTCGTTAATGTCCAGCCGTGACCATATCCGATCTAGCAACGACCTTGATTGAGGGCTGTGTGCCAAAAGCAGGTCGCACACCAGCCGCAAGTCGGCGGCGCCCGGCGACGGCTCAGGACGCAGTTCATTTTTCAGCCGCGCCACAGAGCGCCATCTGATTAGTTTCATGTTAAATATCATTCGAATGTGCGCGTCTGGTGTGCGATACTTTAATCTGTTATGTACGCGCCGTGTCGCGGCGCCGAGCGGCGCTTCTGGTGTGCGACCTGCTAAAGGGTAATTTGCTAATTTATTGTTTGAGTCATTTTCTTTAGGGCTTAGTCCCTTTATTAATCTGGGGTCGCCACAGCGGAATGAACCACCAACTTATCCAGCACGTTTTACGCAGCTGCAACCCATCAATGGGAAACACCCATACACACTTATTCTTATACACTACGGACAATTTTAGCTTATTCAATTTCTCTAGAGCGCATGTGTTTGGACTGTAGGGGAAAACCGAAGCACCTGGAGGAAACCTACGCGAACGCAGGGAGAACATGCAAACTCCACTCAGAGATGGCAATTGAACCAGCTGGGACTCAAACCAGCGACCTTCTTGCTGTGATTTGACATCGCTACCGACTGTGCCACCACACCGCCCTAATTTATTTTCCTAATATAAAAAAAAAATTGCTATATATGAACTAATGCAGTATAATTTAAAAATATTGTATATATATATATATATATATATATATATATATATATGGCGGTTCATTCCGCTGTGGCAACCCCGGATTAATAAAGGGACTAAGCCGACAAGAAAATGCATGAATGATATATATACATATATATATATATATATATATATATATATATATATATATATATATATATATATATATATATATATGTTTATGTATATATGTTTATGTATGGGTGTGTGTGTATATATATATATATATATATATATATATATATATATATATATATATATATATATATATATATATATATGTGTGTGTGTGTGTGTGTGTGTGTGTATATATATATATATATATATATATATATATATATATATATATATATATATATATATATATATATATATAAATAAAGTTATTACAGTGAAAACAAAAACAATCCCATTTATTACACAATGGAGTTCAAAGCCAAATAGCAACACAAGTCAAGCTATTCGTGGAGAGTCAGTATTTACGTTATTAAAAGTCCAATTCATTCACAACATGTAAATGAATCGCTTAATTTCAGTTAGCTATAAAACAGACGTTACGTTAAAGGTTACGTTAAATTCAAAATGACGATCCCTGTTTAAGGGATTCTCCCCAATCCTCCCATCATTCTCTTTTCAGATGGGATGGTGGGACAAATCAAAGCTTAGCCTACCATGGGCCAACTTTGGCCCTAGTTTGGACATCTTAAAAATACATTTCTAAATTAAAACTAACATAGTCACGTTAAATCACACACTCAATGAGAGAATCTGTTCGTTATTTTGAAGACGTCGAAGAGAAGGGAACCGTCTCAATGGAAAGTGCATTTATGTAACTAATAAGATAACTGTATTACCAATATAAGACGAGATGCTAAACTGACTCTCGGTGGTCATTAATAATCCCATGGCACTTCTGGTAAATAGTAGGGGTGTAACCCCGGTGTCCTGGCCAAATTCCCTCTATCAGCCCTTACCTATCATCCCTATCCACTGAATCAGCTCTATCAATTGTCTCCCCATTCCACCTATAGCTGGAGTGCTGTCGTCGTTGTCCTGTGGCTATCATCGCATCATCCACACTGATGGTAGAGTGGGGAGAGACCCCACATGATTACATAATAAATGCGCTATAGAAATACACATTACGTTACTTGTTACTTTTTGGGGGTGTAACGCTATTGTACTGCATTACTATTAAAAGTAGCTTTCCCCAACTACTGTTTATGACTGGTTTTATATAGTGAATGAACATATCTATGCTAACTGAGTAATCATAAAGTACTGTGATTAGCCCTTCATGAGCTATACTGATCCCTGGTAGAGCAACCGACTCCCATGCGGAAGGTCGCCGGTTCGATACCAGCTCGGAGCGGGTTGGGTGGCGTAGGACCGGCAGGGTTACACTGTGAGTAGTCTTTCAGGACTGGTCTGAAAATAGATTTCACCCATGGAATGACACTGATGAACTTTCAAAAGTGTTTCAAATAGGGCACTTAGTGACGTGTGAACGCTGGACGGCAATTATTGAAATGTTACCTGATTGTGTCCAAATTCAGCGATGTCTGCTTGCTTGGGAGCTCGGTCGCGTTCTGTTTCTCTCCACACCGATTCTTCTTATGGCAAAACCGAGATGTTAAAATCAGAAGCAAAACATGATTTTTCCAAAGGAGGTTTCAAAATAATATTGAGTGCATCCTTGTTTGATGATTCTTTCATACGAACAATTTATAACCTCCCGCTGTTTTCCAACTCCTCCTAAAGAATTTAATACATTTGTTATAGCAATATCATCCGGTTTAGTTTACCTAAGTGTAACAAGTGTGCTGTGCAGGTAAACCTCACTCCTCTGACCTCTAAATGTGCTCTAGCGACAGTCAATGCAGGCCATGGTCTTTAGCCTCCTTTTTAGAGCAACCGACTCCCATGCGGAAGATCGCCAGTTCGATCCCAGCTCGGAGCGGGTTGGGTGGTGTAGGACCGGTGGTGTTACATTGGTGCCGTGACCCGGATGGGAGTGAGGTTTAGGGGGGTAAGTGTAACGGAGGCTAACTAGTGTGTGCTGTGCAGGTAAACCTCACTCCTCTGACCTCTAAAGGTGCTCTAGCGACAGATGCTAGAGGTCATGGTCTTTAGCCTCCTTGTTAAAGCAACCAACTCCCATGCGGAGGGTCGCAGGCTCGAACCCAGCTCGGAGCGGGTTGGCTGGCGTAGGACCGGCAGGGTTACAGAAATCACTGTGGATTTAACCCAAAGAGCTCAGTGAATATTCATTCATTCATTTATGCTTTTAGTAGGTGTAAGTCTGTTAGATGGGAAATGTACCAGTTGGTTTGTGCGTCAAATTTTTCAATTTAAAAGGAAACTTTCTTCTAGAGGAAAGTTTTACTGGAGGGTCTTTGGTTAAGGATATCCGTTTGTTAAGTTTGACGTCACGCGAAGCGGCTTCCGGGTCCAAGCGCTCTATTCAACTGATTGGGGAGACTCATGAAATGCTACTAATAAACGTTTACAAAGCGATGTAATACTTTCGGAAATCACGATCGCAATATATATGTCCATGCCTAATATCCGATGGCCAGAAAGTCATTCATTTTTTATAAATTGTTAAATTTTTGGTATTTGTTATGCAGCAAGCCCAGAAATTGTTATGTACACTATGATTTTATATAAAATTAACTTTAATGTGTGATAGGAATAAAACGCGATCATAAACGAATGATTTCTCCACACTCAAATGAATGGCGGCTTGGACCCGGACACAGTATTACATACGTCACAAACACGTCACCACTTAACAAGCGGTTACCTAGCTTGAAATACTGCATTTCCAACAAGGCAAAATATACACATTTTAAAATTTGACATAAAATCTACTCTGTAAATTCTAGCATTTCTACGTTTTCGGACATCGACAGCTCCTCTTCTTTCTCCAAACAAGCAGAGGAGACACTTGTACATGTGTTTTTTGATTGTCCAAGCAATTTTGGTCACTTCTAAATTCTCACATATCTGCTTCTGCCAATGCTGTGAATTGCTTTAGTCTAAAAGACATTATTTTTACCGTAAAAACCCTAATGCTAAATCCCTGGAACACATCATAGACTTTTTTTTTTATCATATATGGCATTTGTTTTCATTCACAAACAGAAATTCGCTAATAATAACCCATCCTTTGCTCATTTTAGAATAGATTTATTCAGAATAAAAGAAATCTATAAGATTCCTGAAATATTATGCAGATGAATTTAAAGAAGATTGGTTTCTTTCCATTCATTAAATTTAGTTTGTTTATTTTAGCATTATTATTTCATTGTTATTATTAATACTGTAATTTTTATAATTTTTTTCCCCTTTCTGTCGAATGGTTGTATTTGTATTCTATTTTATATATATTTTTTCTTATAGCTATGCAAATTATTGACCATTTTTTTAACATCTGTCTGCGATCCCTTGGACTTCGTTACGATGTTTTTGTATTGTCAGTTCAAGCATTACTAATAAAACATAATAATAATAAATGTTACCTGACGAATCGGTCATAACGGCCACCCATCTTTTTTATTATTATTATACATTTTAACAGTTCAAAAATATGCATGCCAAAAGGTAAGCGTAAATCAAATACAAATATACAAAATGTACATATATAAAATGTATAATAATCAAATAAATACATTGTAGAGTTCACAAAGTTTTCAATAGCGTAGGGCTTTCTTATTTAGAGAGTCGCTGATTCTGCTTATATATGCATAATTCAGTCAATACCTTATAATTAGGCCCACACGGAATCTGCGCGCGCAGAATTCCGCAGATTTTCCGCAGAATTCCGCCGATTTTCCGCAGAATTCCGCCGATTTTCCACTGATTTTCCGCAGAATTCGCAGATTTTCCGCAGAATTCCGCAGATTTCTGCAGATTATTAGCCCATTATTAATTCTGTTTATTTACTTGAGTAAATGTGTAAATCTGAATTTATTCAGTTTTTATTCGGTAATTTATTACTTTTTATTTAATATATTAAGGTTTTTGTTATGATACTCCGCTGGATACTCCCAAAATAATTCCGCAGAAATCCGCAGATTTTTACCAAAATTCTCTGCAGAAATAGAAAAAAAACTTCCGCAGATTCCATCTGGCCCTGCTTATAATTCAGTTTCTTATTGGCAAAGTTTACATGAATGTAAAATTTAGTTTGCAAAATAATTAAATTAAAACAAATTTCCTCTTGATTAGGGTAAGTAGTAAAGCCAAAGAGTACATTTTCCCACAACAATGACAGAGGTTTCGAACACTGTAACCTTTTATCAATAAATAAGTTGACTGAGCATGCGCGATGCCAAAACAAGTGTAAAGCAGTCTCCCCATATTCATTACAAAAATACAATTTACATCAATCCCACTTTTAAATGTTTGTAAATAATGTTTTGCTGGATAAAATCTGAGGAGAAGTTTCTAGGATTTATTTCTGTGGTAAACGCCACACGTTTTTTCCCCAGCAAATCAGTGGATCCTTTAATAAAGAAGCCCCGCCCATCTCTGCTCCTCTGCCAGTGCTCTTGTCCATTCTAGTCCGCGGTGTATTTTAAGCGCATGCGCAGTGTGTCACGGAACAAGCCAACGGACGAAGTTGGAAACAAGACTGTTTGCTAATCCTGAATTTTTACAGTAAGCAATGGGTGAGTATATTGATCTCCCGCACATTCATTTACACTGTTTCCCGTTGATGTATAACACCGAGAGCTCCAGCGCTTCTCAAAGCTGGGCTGTTAGTAGAGCATCCCAGCTCAGATGTAAACAGCTAGTACTGTCTATCATGTTGGGAGGAAAACTGAGACTTTTGTTTTACTGCCTGTAATGTTATTGTTGGTTTATTTGTCGTTTTTATTCTGTTACGAGTCTTGCTTGCAGTTTTGTGAATTAAAGCACGTTTATACATGTTCATATCTGCGAAACAGTGCATACATACATTACATTTTCACTGCTAACGTGAATCCAAGATTGTGGTAAAGTTGGTTTTATATTCACACATTCGGTCTTTTTCCTTAATATAATTACACTTTATTTCTTTATTTGTTTTTTGCAAATTATAAATAGTAAAATATTAGCAGCCAACGAATATCTTAGCACAACATTGTTCACAGTCAAGTAAATAGTGCTAATGTTGTTTTGAAGCCGTGTGACTGAATGTTCAAAGTACCATGATAAACAATATAAGGAACACCTTGTCACTGAACGAATGTGCCAATATAAAACTTTAAGTTACCTCAATGAAACCAAGTATCATGTTTGAATGTCAGATATGTTCTAATATGAGCTTAAATTACCGAATATCACTGTATATGCTTATCAATGTGTGTGTGTGATGCTGAACATCAAAACCAGTCGTGTATGTTGCACGGGTGTATATTTATTTAGGTGACGTTGCTTTTAAACTCGTTTTTTACCGTGTTTACCACCCCAACAAACACATATACGTTGTAGCGATGTCTGCACAACGTTGTATTTTTTTAAAGGCAACGTTGTCTCTTACGTGCTCGCTACATTGTCACAACGTAGAAATGTAAGACGTGAGAAGGCTGTAGCAACGTTGTCGTGCGACATTCAGCAACCGCGAGGCGGCGTTCTTACTACTTGTATTAAGATTTTTTCTGGCAGTTTATCAATACTGCCTAGAATACAGGATAAGCAGCAATTCTTTTCCAGTATTGCTAAATATGAAATATTATTCATTTATTTTTCCTATTTAATTTAACAATTGCATGTTTATACTTTAAAGTGTAAAAATGCCACACAAATGAATATAATCAAACTTTTTATTATATATTTCACAACATTTAATACATACAGTACGCATACAGTATCTAATTATAAGCAAACAGTATAAAATAAAGTTTAGATTATATATATATATATATATATATATATATATATATATATATATATATATATATATATATATATATATATATATAATTAAACTAAAGGGTAAACAAACAAGAAAAGTAAACAAGAAATCATTAAAATGTAAATAAATATATAAATAAATATATAAATTAAAATTCAAACACTGGGCAGTGAAGCTCTGGACTAGAGAATACAGCAGACCGGGGAGCGCAGCTGAAGACCAGTCGTAGTTGTTGGTATGGAGAAAGCAGTCAGAGGAAGAAACAAATTCAACGGATAATCCAGCTTCAGAGATCCACAGCAGACACAAGTCAAAATAGGCAGTGAACAAGAGAGGACAGATCAGAGCTTGACACAACAGCACTACACAGGAAATGACTATGACTAGCAAGTTATTGAAGTTTCAGACATTTATTGTAATTTCATTACATATAAAATCTCCAGAGTAATTATGTAGCCTACTTTATTTTAATGTTTTAATAATATATCATATACCAAAATTACATACAATTAAATAAATTTAGAGTTACAGGGAAAACAGGTTTAAGTTAACAGAAGTCAGAGTTAGTCTCCGAATACTTACTTAAATTATGAGAAGAGAAAGAACAGGCCCTGTAGTTGGGGTGTTGCTCACTGTAAATGGAATGTTAAACTTAGTGTCATTTCAATAACAGCTGTACAAAATAATAAAGTAATTTTTCATAAGCATGATCTATTTTCCACATTATGGACATGCTGTTTTAGGTAACATAACTACATTTAATAGTAAATAGAGTAGTATACTTCTTACCTCATCCAATTCTTCTTTCCATAGATCAGGAATTACAGCAACACTGATCTGAGGTGAATTCAACAGCTGAAAACATTCTGAAAGACAAGTTACACGAGTAATTTGAAAACAACAGTGAGTGGTTAAACAATAGAGTTTTATGCAACTTACGCATAATTAAAATCCAGAAATTATCAATAGAAGATTACCTCCATGTAAAAATAGCCTGTTGAGTAAAGAAAAGAGTGGGTTTTAAATAAAACATCAAAAGACCAATCAAAATAGAAATTTAGACTAGCAGACATTTTAATTACTATCTATATTAATTAGGCATATGAACATTAATTTATATACTTTAACTTATAGGGATAGCTCACCCAAAACTGACAATTCTGCCATTTTAGCCTCATCCTTTATTTGTTGCAAACTTATTTAGCTTTTTTTCTGCTAAACAATAAAGAAGATATGTTAAATAAAGCTGGAAAACTGTAACTATTTAATTCCATAGTGTTTTCCTACTATGAAAGCAAATGCTTACAGTCTTTAGTGTTCAACAGAATAAAGAAACTTAAAGGTTTGGAATCACTTATTATTTACAGGGCAAATAATTCGTGAGTACATATCATTTTTGAGTGAACTGTTCCTTTAACGGGACGCAAACTGCACAGAGATGTTTTGTTTTTAAAAGTTATTTTGTGTGTTTTGTAAAAAGTGGGTCGGCTTGTGTGATGAAGTATCATACTAACTGATCACGACGGATATGGAAAAAACTGAACTTCAAAAACATTATTGTCCATTTGATTAAAGACAAGGCGTAGGTAAATAATCAGGAAATGTTTTATCGAGAGATTTAACATGTGATGTTGGAAAAGATTGTTGTCGAAATCGTAGGTTTGTTTGAATATTCACGATTTACGTATCTTATTTAGCAAGAAGAAATAAAGCAATACTCACGTCTCCTCGGTCGTTGATGAATGAGACGACGGCTTGTTGAAATTTAAACTGATTCAGCTGTGACCAGTAAATGTTGTACAGTGGTCGTCCACGCAACCTAAGCACAACCTAAAGCATGCGACCCTCATGATGTTTAAATGGCAACCTTATGACATCGTTGTGACAACCTTTAGCAACAACGTAGAATCCTCAACCTTTTTGCAATGTTGATACAACGTTGTAGGAAGGTCGCTACGTTGAGGCAACGTTGTGTGTTTGTTGGGACGGTACTTTGAATATTCGGACTGAAGTCACGTGTTAATATGCCTTTAAAACGACATTAGCACTATTAAACTGACTGTAAACAGTGTTGTACTTTAATTGTTGGCTGCTAAAACGATTTCACTATTTAGACCCTGCTGAAAAATCCAGCTTAAACCAGCCTAGGCTAGTTGGCTGGTTTTAGCTGGTCGACCAGCCTGGTTTTAGAGGGGTTTTGGCCACTTCAAGGCTGGTTTCCAACCATTTCCAGCCTGGTCCTAGCTGGTCAGGCTGGAAAAAGACCAGCTAAAACCAGCTCAACCAGCCTGGTTAAAGCTGGATATAGCTGGTTTTGGCTGGACTCCCAGCTTGGCTAGGCTGATCAAGCTGGTTTAAGCTGGTCATCTCCCAGCCTGACCAGCTAAGACCAGGCTGGAAACCAGCCTGGAAGTGGCCAAAACCCCTCTAAAACCAGCCTGGTCGACCAGCTAAAACCAGCCAACCAGCCTAGGCTTGTTTAAGCTGGATTTTTCAGCAGGGGAATTTGCAATAAACACTTTTCTGAAATTATATTATCAGGGAGAAAGTCTGAATGTGTGAATATAAGACCAACTTTACCTCAATTATGTATTTGACAATAGCTAGAAACACTGTAGTATGGGTCAAAGTGATAGACTTTTCATTATATGTCGAAAGTCGTTAAGTCTTGTTCCTTAAATATATTTAGTAAATGTCCTACTTTAGGAAGTTGCTTTGTAACTGCAGCTTCTTTTATGGTTTATTTATTGTTTTTTATTTATTGCTTATTGAGGTGAAGTGCGTTTTATATTCGCACATTCATTCGTTTAAGAACAGTGAGAACTTGTGATGCACTGCTTTGAATGCTTGGTCTTAAATAAGATATATAAACCGACATCCAAACATGCTCTACACCTGAACAGTGCAGTGGCTGTACTCCGCACAAGACTTTTGGCCAGCGGAGAAATTAAAATGGTCGTGCCGAACTGAGTCTGGTTCTCTCTAGGTTTTTTTCTTCACTCTCCTATTTGTGAAGTTTTGTTTTCGCTCTCCGCTGTCGCCACTGGCTTGCATGGTTCAGGAAAAGCTACTCATCGATGAATTCCTTCAGTGTTTGGACTCTCAATAACAACTTCAAACCACACTGAACTGAGCTAAACTGAACTGAACTTAAACACTGAAAACTGAACTACCCTGATCCAGTTACTATGACCATTTATGTGAAGCTGCTTTGACACAATCTACATTGTAAAAGCGCTATACAAATAAAGCTGAATTGAATATATCCAAAGACAAGTAAGATATCCACAGATGCCATTTCAAAAGAAATCTGTGGTTTACTTGTGAAGACAGCAGAAGTCAATGATCCAACATATTCTTAAATGTTTCTTAAAATAAGATATATTGTCTGTCTAATCGGGGGAAAAGTCATTTTATTTTACCCAAATTTTAGAGCAGTAATTGTAATATTTTGATATTTTAAACCAAGGTTTTCATACTGTCAGAATCTTAAACCAGGCAAGCTGTGGGTTATATACTGATGAACGTTTTTCTGTCTCTCTCCATATGCAGATCTCGTCCCGTCTCTGTCCTCACTGCGGCTCCTGGTTTCTCCTCTGCGTCTCACGTCCGCCTTCATGTGGCAGATTGTCCAGGATCAGAACGTGGAGCAGTTTGGAAAACTGGAAGAGTTCGTTTCGGTGATGACCAACCTCGTGCCAGAACTCCTAAGCAGGAGGCAGAGGGCCACACTGATAGTGGGATTACGAGCAAAGGTGAGATGTTATGTAATACTGAGGTGGGGGCATGGTAATGGTTAGCACTGTGGCCTCAAAGCAAGAAGGTTGCTGGTTCGAGTCCCGGCTGGGTCAGTTGGCGTTTCTGTGTGGAGTTTGCTTAAGTCCAAACACATGCGCTACTTATTTATGATTTATTATTTTTGGGTAGAACAAAGACTATGCGGGTCAGGTAGTTGAAACGGTAGGCGACAAATAATCAATTTGTTATGAGTCAATTAATTAATTCACCGTCACCTACGACGTCACTTCCATCGTGATGTTTCACATTAGACATCGTAAGATGTCAAATTGGTCGACATCATTTATTTACTATACTTTTGTTCAATTTATTTTGATTCAAAATAGGATGCCTCATGCGCTAGGTGGTTTCTCAATATGCGTTCTTGCCCGTACTTGCGTTCTTGTGTCCTCGTGAAACGTCTTCAGTCGTCGCCGAAGTACTGTTACAATTCAAAGTTCGCATCTTGACAGATAAAATTCCCGCATGTGTATTTTCTCTGCCTCTTTGGCCAAGGATGCATCGAGAGGTGACTTATGCGAACTTGCGAACCTCAGGTATCCCAGAATGCATTGCAGCTAAACCAGCGAATGCTAACGGTGGAGGAGAAAACCCGCACGTTTTTAAAAATACACCTCTGCTGTGTCACAAAATAAAGTTTTACACTTTTTCAGGCGAGAATGTAGCTGTTTAAACTCGAATCGGCAGTTTATTCACAAAGATAGCGCGTCTTTAACGATGTGCCTCAGCTTATGCGGACTCCGACTCTCAGCCTGCCAGCGGGAGCTCCGTCATCACCTCCCCCCCGCCAGTGCAGCTTTACTTCAGTCTCGGATCTCAGATGTACCGCTGGATCTCATCCCTCCTTTGTAGTAAAACATGATATTTAATACGTCTTGTGAATATCTAACGGATAGATTTTGGATCTAATCTATTATTTGTTCTCAGGTGTATTATTTTTTTACCTTTTATAATTGTCTTTAATTGTTACCGTGTACGCTGTTTATCTTTGTTTACCAAATTGCTTAACGTTATCTTTATTTCTTATTGTGTGTGTCCTATACTTTATACTTGTATAATGTCCATTGTACTTTATTAAACCTGATAATAAAAGACAGGAGTCTGTGTATAATAACCCATTTCACTTCACATTTATAGTGATTTGTTTACATTTTCTTAAATCAAAAATGTAGATTTATAATATCAATATTATAACAATTACAGGGCCGTGTTTTATATAATTAATTTTATTGTTAGTGTACAGTGAGACCGATGAATCCATGGTGAGGTAAGTGACGTTGTAAAGTACACTTCCGTTCCATTTGAAGAAGTACCCGACTTGCGTCCTCACTTCCTCTAGAGTTCGTTCTTCCATGTCCGAACTTGGCAAGTCCGAACTTTGCGTGCTTTGTATTGAGAAACAGCCCTAACAAACCTAAAAACAGTTAGATGTGTAGCTTTTCAAACTTTGTTTTGTCTGTCAGTTTTCTGATTTGTTTTGTTTGCTGTGATTTTATCTTTTAGATGATTCTTGAGATGTGTCGAGGCGAGCTTCCAGCAGACCTTCACACTGTCAAATCACACATTCACCAAATCCAGACTACCGATTTACTGAAGGTAGGTCAACTCTTGTTTTGTTACGATACTGGAATTTGTTACCTGTTGTAACTGAAGTTTTAAAAACGTTCATTTCCTGCTAACATTTGAGCGCTGATTGACCATTGTGTTCATGTACTCAACAGAAATGACTGTGATTGGTCGTGAAGGCCACCAAACTCACCATTGTTTACTTAATGTAAACACAGAAACAGGGAAACTGGAGCTATTTAAACAGGGTGTCCTTAAAAGTATTAAAAGTTGATAAATCAATTATTTGAAAATTAAGGCCCTTAAAAAGTCTTAATCCCGTTTTTACGAGGTCTTACATTTCTTCAAGCATTGTTTAGGTGTTTGACTCTAAAGAAGCATAAATATATTTCTCGATTGGTCTGGCTAAGCTCCTCTGTCCGCGTGATGCACGCTCTCCACATGTAGCCAAACCATAGAGCAGAGCTATTCAATTGGCGGATCGCGAGGCTATTTGTTTCGCCCTTCAAAATAGTGTGACCGAGACATTAAAGATAAATTTAGTTCAGTCGAAAAATGGCCGCTATAGTTATGAAGTGACGTGCGTCTGTTCAATACACACGAAGCTGCAGTTATAGGCTGCGCAGAGCATGAGTCACCTGACATTAAGCAAGTGAGTGGCGCGAGCAGCCCAAAACATTTAGGAACTTTAAGCTTAAAGGTTTCTTAACGTCGCGTTACTGTTACACCGAGCGAAACTGCTGCAACTAAACAAAGTTATGCCACGTGTGCGCTAGTTTAAAGTTCCGAGCTCATATGAAATATCTTGCTTTTCCGTGCGCAATTTTGTTATTTCCAATAATAGAATATATGGCAATATGCGTGCGCAATCGGAAGACGCGCTCGCGCCTTTCAGACGCACCTAGTGAAAAACATCTAACGCCGTAGCTGTGAGAGTTGTGCGCGGCTTTCAGTGCAATGTAAACGAAAGATATGTTAGACGAATTATTATTAAAATGTAGTGTTTCCTCCAGGTGGCGGCAGGTCTTTTTTTTTTTTTTTTTTTAACACAGATCTACTAACTACCTGTGGCGTTACTATTTCAATGATACACATTCACAATATTTTAATTCACGCAATTTACCTGTCCACAGGTGAGCGACACAGACATGGAGAGCTTGCAGGACAGCGTACTTCAACTCGTCCTCAGCTTGCTAGAGGACGCCATGAAGCGAGAATACTTCTTTCAGGTCCGTGTTCTAGATCTGTTACACATGTAAGCAACTTAAAGGGAGAGTTTACAGAAAATAGACAATTTACAATTTACTCACCCTCAGGCCTACCAAGATATAGGGGCATTACTTCAGTAGAACATTAAAGAAGATTTAGAGCTGAAATCGTTGTCTTTTGGTGACTGAGGCTGCGTCTGAATACGCATACTTCCATACTATACAGTACACTAAAATCAGTGTGCGAGCCGAGTAGTATGTTCGAATTCATAGAATTGGAAAACCAGTATGCGAGAAGTACCCTGATGAGTACTACTTCCGGCGAGATTCTAAAGTGTGCATCCCATGCAAGCTACGCTATCCCATGATGCCTTGCGAGATAATTCATGAAAGAGACACCACTTGTCCAAAGTTTCACTTATGTTTAATATTATAACTTTTGTACCGAATGGGTTACAATCAAAATGCTCTGAATCCTTGGCTCAGTCCGATTCAAACGCACCCTATGACGTCATTTTCCATTCTGAAAATTTTTTCGCTATTTTGAATTTTTCGCAAAACCTGTTTAATCGAACTCTTCCTAGGCCACTTGTCTGATTTTGGCTGACCAAAAAGTGATAAAATTCGAGGTAATTAGACTTGCGAACAAATTTAACAGAGCTTGCGAAAATTACTGAGGCTGCGTCCGAAACCGCATACTTCCATACTATACAGTAGCGACGCTAAAATCAGTAGTAAGCTATGTCCGAATTCATAGAATTCGAAAATCAGTATGCGAGAAGTACCCGGATGACTTACTATTTCCAGCGAGATTCTGAAGTGCGCATCCCATGCAAGCTGCGCTATCCCATGGTGCCCCGCGAGCGAATTCATGAATGGGAGTGAAGCGACGCAACTGACGCAGGTAGGTCACGTGACCATGACAAAAATGGCAGACGTAGTACGTCCTAATTCCATTCATACAGCTTACATTCATACTGTATAGAACGTACTTTTCTAACGGCCGAGTAGTACGTTTAAATTCAAATACAGTACCTACTGAGTAGTAGACGGTTTAGGACGCAGCTCGTATAATGGAGGTCATTGGATGAAGTCCACTGCCATCATTTTGTGATTAAAAAAAAAAAAGTTCCACCAGTGGTCTTAGGGGCCGATTACACATCGGGACGTACTACGTCTGCCATTTGTCATTATAACATGACCATTAGGTGTGCACTTCAGAATCTCGCTGGAAGAAGTCGTTCATCCGGTTACTCCTCGCATACTGAATTTCCAATGCTACTATTTCAGACGTGACACTCGCATGAAGTATACAATTTCAGTCGCACCCGTGGCCTCAGTGACAGCTTTTGTACGTGTATTTCTGTGTATAGACTTGCCTAGTATGATTTAGTATTTAGAGCGGGGAAATAAAATTCTTTTTAATGCAAAACATTTGTGATTATAATGGGAACGAAACTTGGATATATACACTAAATATAGCATACGCACCCTGAGCATGCGTCAATGCCACTGCCATATTGGTACAGTGCTCCCAGAACAAAAGTCATTCAATTAAAGCCAGTGTGAAGATGCTGGACTTCCGCGCTGCATACAGGTGTAGTTACGACAAAACAAAGCATTAAGGCAGAACGTGTCATAGGTTTTGTATGTTACGAACTTTTGTGCTAAACAAGTAACGTTATTGATGATAATACAATCACTTACTGCATTGACCATAAGGCAAAGTATTAACATTGTGCACTAATCATAGATATATGTGTATATATATCCCGAAACCGCATACTTCCATACCATATAGTACGCTAAAATCAGTATGCGAGCCGAGTAGTATGTCCGAATTCATAGAATTCGAAAATCAGTATGCGAGAAGTACCCGGATGACTTACTACTTCCGGCGAGATTCTCGAGTGCGCATCCCATGCACGCTGCGCTATCCTATAATGCCCCGATAGAGATTTCATGAATGGGAGAGAGGTGACGCAACTGACGCAGGTAGGTCACGTGACCATGACAAAATGGTGGATGTAGTAAGTCCGAATTCCATTCATACCTTCACATTCATACTGTATAGAGCGTACTTTACTAACGGCCGAGTAGTACGTTTAAATTCAAATGCAGTACCTACTGAGTAGTAGGCGGTTTCGGACGTAGCCTATGGCTCTGGATGGCCACAGTCATCAGAATCCACCTTGATCCTGCGTTCATTTCAAAGGAGCGCTACCCTGTACCAAAATGGCAGCTCTATTGACGCATTCCTTCCAATAGACAACAACAGCGTAGGCGACACCTACTGTAAATATCTTTGTGTATAAAACTAGCGGTCTAGTATTTGTATAACTTCTCCAGCTCCATAGTGTTCATGTAAGAGCTGTGCTGCAACTAAAAGGAAGAGTTTTTGTATTTCAGGAAGTATTTCCAGTGGAGTACGGTCCTGACTTTGACAAAGCACTGCAAGTCCTCGTTGGCTTTTTTCTCTCCAGATTGGAGCAACTCCTGCCTGTACCAAACTTCAAACAGGTCTGATTATATGAGCTTCTCGATTACCTTACGCTATCTGAATGATTTAGGGGTTGTTTTGGGGTTTCAATACTTCAATTTCTTCAATTTCAGCTCTCATCGTTGCTCAGCTGCCGTCCTGGTGAGCTGGATGGGTATGTGGACTCGGTTTGCAAGTCGCACAGTTTGCTGTCCTTGCTGCAATCAGATATTTGTGGGACTCTGGAAAAAAACGGTAACATTTTAATGCCAGATTCATTCTGTATGCTATCCTCTTTTGGTCAAACTAAGCTTAAAGCGTCTTTACACAACAAAGGCGGCACAGAAAACGAACCTAAAGGGGCATACATTTACAAAAATGTCTGTTTACGTAAGCATTTGAATGCAGCAGAGAGTCTTTAGACTGAATTCTGAATAAATCAGCATTGTAGAGATGATTTTACATGGTTAATTTAAGAAAACGGATTGAATATCTTTAATAGGGAGCAGATTTGAGAACTTGAAAGTATTAGTTCACCTATAAATATGTTAAAGAAACACGCCACTTTTGTTTTTGGAAATAGAGTTAAACTGTTAAGTTAAATTTTTTTTCCATCCATTCTGATCTCCAGATCTGGCGGGAGCACTTTTAGCTTAGCTTAGCATAGGTAATTGAATCGGATTAGATCGTTAGCAACTTATTTGAGCTTCTAGAAAATAGCAAATTGCTATTTTTCCATCAGTCTTCATACAACATTACTACAGAGGAGTCAAACGTTACATTTGACTTTCGACATTCGAAAATGATCAAAACTGTTTGGTCTTTTTTTTTTCGAGTGAGCTGCTAATAGTCTAATCATGTTCAATGATTTATGCTAAGCTAAGCTAAAAGTGCGCATATGAGACCCGGAGATCGGCTGAATAGACTAAAAAATGATCAAATTACTGAGTAAAATGTTGTAAATTTGCCTCTTTTTAAAAATGGAGTGTTTCTTAACAACAGAATTCAAATTTTTTGGTGAACTTAAAAATGGAAAATCACAAATTTATGTCATTAGGACAGTTAGCCAGTAGGGCTGTAACGATACACGATATAAAATCGAAATCGCGACACTCAGATCTACGATCTTGTGTCGCGGTGTAATAAGGAAGAATCGCGACACACCCACCCCGTGATACCTTTCCAATAACGTCAGCAAAAGTTGAGCTAATTAACACTTTTTTTCGTTCGACATTACAAGCACTGCTCCGTTTAAGCCCTCGCAATATTTAGCCGGGAGAGCTCGCACAGAGCTCTTAGTAAGGGGCCGTCTGAATGTGTCAAGAATATCAAAAACAAAACCAACTTAACCCCGCTTGACAACCGACAACGCCAGAAACATTGCCAATGCTGTCAAAGCGGCCGGATTTTCAGCGCATATACGATGATTTGCTCATACTGTTAATGTGGCTGCGCAGAGAGGGATGGGCGTTCACCAGATGTCAGGTAACAGCCAAACTTTTCTGTAACCGTGCAGTGCGCTTTCTGTTTGAACCTTTGGGAGGTCAGAAAACACGCAGAAGCTTTCAGTTAAAATAAACACAGTTTCTATAGTTATAGCCTACTTTATTTAGAGATAAAGGTATATGGCTCTGCATATAATCACTCTATCTTGCTGGAGTTTATAGCCGTTTCGCTTTACTTCAGGACGCATTAATGCCGCTCTGAAGGTCTAATCGCTGTTTTAAGTTATCCAGAGCTGTATGAATATACAAATCTTGAATATCACAATAGTATTAAATATTACAATTGCAACAACACAGACAGCAACACTTTTGCACAATCGATACCCAGCTGATTCAGTCGTTTATAAGAGGACCAGCCTCTTCTTTTTTCCTTGTCAACATAAAGGCAGTAAGGTGCGCCTTATTTTCGGCCACTTGTTTAACTGCAAGGCATACTTAATTTGCGGGATGATAACGTATAACCCGTGCCTACAGACACATTTGCTAAAGAAGCAAAATGGAAGAAGAATATTGCTGTTTGATACAGACCTGTTGATACTAGACCAGCGCTTATGTTGACCTGGATCTGCGTAATAAACGCAACAAATAGGCTTTACTTTTTATTTTACAGCTTAAAGCATGTACGCAGATTAATGCAATATCATATTTAAACAAATCTTTAAAATAAGGATTTCTATTAAAATGTAAAAGGTTTTGTGATTATAATAATAACAGCGGGGCATTAAATAAATGCATATTTTCCGTGGAGCGAGCAATTTGAGGAAGTCTGCGATTTTTATTTGACGGAAGAAATAAACATGATTGGAAAAAAGCCTATGCCGGTTATTAAAAAGAATCAGTCAGTATTTTCGTTTTGTAAAATAATTAATTATTTAAGTGAAAATAATTTAGGGCTTTCCTATTTATTTTATTCATTTTATTTAGATTATTCTGCTCTTCTGTGCTACACACTGCAGGTGCGTGAAGATGCTCTGTTGTTCTGTTCCGTTATTAATATATAAAAATAAATCAGTATTTTAAAATGCAATATTTAATGTGTCAGACACAAAATAGACACGTCAATTTGTTTAATATAAAATTAATAGTAGTCTGACCAGTTAACCGTTAATAACCGATTAATGAGCGGCGGTTGTCGGTTAGCAAAATTAACGAAATGAGCATCCCTAGCTATTTAATTTACTTTTTCTATGCAAGAGAACTTGATTGAAAAATAATTTTCAACATGCTTGAACCATCTAAACAATGGAGTTTAGTTTGGTTTTTCAACAGTATTTTGTTACAAAGAAAACAGAAGTGATATAGCTTTGGCTATTTATTTATTTTATATATGGCTATTTATATTGTTAATAATTTGCATAGTTAATATTGTTCTTTTATGTTTAGTTTATAAAGATTTTTCAAATGTTATTTAATTAAAAATAGTTTTAAAAATATTTTTTTTCCCACCCCACACGAAAAAAATAAAATAAAAAATCGTGATACGAATCGAATCGTGGGTCAAAAATCGTGATACGAACCGAATCGTGGGTTTGGTGTATCGTTACAGCCCTATTAGCCAGTGCTGAAGATTAAGATTAATTAGTTGTTTTCATCTTGCTTTCTTCAGTTCTTCCATCAATAGTGGAGGATCGAATAGTCTCCTCATTGTCACTGCCTCCTGTTGGCGACTCGGTCCTTGTAAATCAGCAGAACGATGCCACGCTACTTCTAGAGGAGCCGAAAAACCTACTAAAACAGACTGTAGACAAGGAGACACTGGCAGGGGATCCAGATGTCCGAAATGAGGGATCTAGCTCCAACAGCGAATCATCCTTCAGAGACAGCGATGGAGAAAAGGAAACAAATGCTGATAAACTGCAAGAGTAAGCAACCGTTGAGTTTTACCATTTACTTTTAATCCAGCCGATCTCAAGGTCTGGCAGGAGCTCTTTTAGCTGAGCTTAGCATAAAGCATTGAATCAGATTAGACCACTGGCAACTTCTTCGAGCTTGTAGGAAATGGCTACTCCTCTGTAACTACAGAGAAGTCGAGCATTAAATATGAAAGTCATCAAAACCCTTGGCTCGTTTTAGATTGAGATGCTAATTGTCTAATCTTATTCAATGATCCATGCTAAGCTAAGCTAAAAGTGCTTCCACCAGACACCGAAATTGGATTCAAAAAGTGGTATGGTGTAGGCAGGATGTTCAGATCAACTGTTCATTTACTAAGGTTAAGGTTGGCAAGTCAGTGTTTATTTTGTATGAAAATTTTAATTCGCTATATAATCTCATGATATGTCTCGTATCCTGATAACGCTGTATCACAATATAGTACCTTTTCTATAAATGCAATCAATTAATAGTTTGTTGTGATGTAATGTTATTGTGTGGCTAGAGTTAGAATGCAGGTTAGGTTTAGGGATAATTGCATGCATAATTAATTGTAGTTACAGCATGACACAATTTGTTCTGAAGTGAATTTGACGCGCGAATGAAGCGAGTAAACTCAAATGTTCACGCAGCAATTTACGTGCGAATAGCACGATTTATCCGCACGTTACGCGTCTGGTGTGCACACTATAGTATGTACACGGAACGCGCGGACAAATCGTGCTATTCGCGCGTAAATTGCTGCGTGAACATTTGAGTTTACTCGCTTCATTCGCGCGTCAAACCCTGCTTCATTCGCGCGTCAAATTCACTTCGGAACAGACGCGGATTCGCGTGATGGGCAGGGCTTCTGTCTGCCGGGTGACTCTAGCTTCATAGCTATATGGCTAACATTGATTTTATGAAGAAAATAACAGTGTTTATGTGCTTTATGAAGACTGAAAAACAGCGTAGAGACGTTTAGGGTCGTGTCTGAGTCCTTTCAGAGGTTCTTCCAGCTCTGTGAGCTCATAAACTTCTCCAGAAACTGAACCTGGATGACGGAGGCTTTTAGCGGTGCTTCTGACTGAGCCGAATCCAGTTTGATGTCGGCTGAAGGATTTTCCCCCGGAACACCGACAACAGGCGATTCGTCACAATCACGCCCCCACAAGAGCAAGCTCCTGATTGGTTAACGCGGGGCGAATGTCCGCTGAAGTTCAGATTTTCGAATTTGAGTTTCAATTCGCGTCGCGCCATTCGCGTGTATCGTGCCATTCGCACCGCGCCATTCACGTCATTCGCACGTATCGCACCACATGATGTCTATTCGCAC
This sequence comes from Danio rerio, assembly GCF_052040795.2. NCBI lineage: Eukaryota > Metazoa > Chordata > Actinopteri > Cypriniformes > Danionidae > Danio > Danio rerio. Next base: position 73,171,433 of record NC_141024.2, on the reverse strand, counting down.
GTTTGCATTGACAACATGTAAGTCACTCGCGCTTGACGTGCGTTCCGCGTCTGGTGTAAACGCAGCATAACAAGGAAACTTCATTCATTCATTTTCTTGTCGGCTTAGTCCCTTTATTAATCCGGGGTCGCCACAGCGGAATGAACCGCCAACTTATCCAAGTTTTTACGCAGCGGATGCCCTTCCAGCCGCAACCCATCTCTGGGAAACATCCACACACTCATACACTACGGACAATTTAGTCCACCCAATTCACCTGTACCGCATGTCTGTGGACTGTGGGGGAAACCGGAGCACCCGGAGGAAACCCACGCGAACGCAGGGAGAACATGCAAAATGTTATTGATTGATTTATTTATTTTTTTTATTTATATCAGTTCTGGGCAAATGTTTGATTGAGAATGTAGAAATATAAAATTTTATATTAAAATATAAAACACGCTTTTAAAAACTAACGATTACAGACCTAGCATAAAGTAAAATGTAAACATTGTACATTTAAGCCTGCAAGTTTCTCCCCATGCTGTTATTCACATTTCTGCCTGCATCCTCGTGGTGAAGTCTATGGGTGTACTCACACCAGGCATGGTTGTCTTGAACCGTGCTCAGGCACGACTGTTCCTCCTCCCCTCTCTTCCTCGGCCTGCACTCATACTTTAACAGAATTTAAAAGTTATTTTTAAGTCGTTTGGCATGCGATGACACAGTCGAATATTTTGCTCAACAGATTTTTACACTCACAGATGACCATAAATTCCTCGTGCTGCAGGTACAGTATTAGGAGGTTTGCTGAAGGTGCAGCGAGAGGATTGTGTTTTTAATAATCCATGACAGTTCTCGTTCATTGAACAGTAAGAATGATTAATCACTCCATATGAAACTGTCCCTCAAAAGTGACATCGGGGCTGTGTCCAAAACCGCCTACTGCTCAGTAGGTACTGCATTTGAATTTAAACGTACTGCTCGGCCGTTAAAAAAGTACGCTCTATACAGTATGAATGTGAAAAGTATTAATGGAATTCGGACGTACTACATCCGCCATTTTGTCATGGTCACGTGACCTACCAGCGTCAGTTGCGTCACCTCACTTCCTTTCATGAATTCTCTTGCGGGGCATTATGGGATAGCGCAGCGTGCATGTGCACTTCAGAATCTCGCCGGAAATAGTCATCCGGGTACTTCTCGCCCACTGATTTTCGATTTTATGTATTATTCGGACATGCTACTCGGCTCGCATACTGATTTTAACGTATTATATAGTATGGAAGTATGCCGTTTCGGACGCAGCCCGGGTCTCAGTTTCGCACTCACACTACAAGCATACTGCAGCAAAGCCCAACCGAACCGCTCTTTGGAACTGCCCTCCTCCAACAAGACTAGGGCCGGCACACTGAACCAAGCCTGGGCCAAATTCAGAGCCCTCACACTTGTCAAACAAACCAGGAAACGCACCCGGGCATAGTTCGAATAGCCTAGTGCGAGTGCGTCCTAAGATGGCGAAAAAGTGTTACACTAAATAACAAAAATTATACAAAATGATGGATCGAAACAAAAAATGGATGATATGAAATTATATGAAATGATCGACTTTATTTCACGCATACGATATTGATATTAAAGATGGGCATAATTCATTTTTTAAATCTAGATTAATCTCACTGTATTCTTGGAATAATCTAGATTAAAAGGGCTCATTTAAATTCTGCCGAAGGCATTCAGAATATGTGTGCTACCCAAATAATGACTAAAAGTAAGTCTTTGAGTATGGGTTTCTCCAGCCAGGTGGCGCATTAGATCAGGGGCTTATCTCCTGTTTTCTAAAATGCATCACAAACTGCTTGAGAAACTGTTCTACTCTGATAATTGGTGATGAAAATAAATTGTTCAATGAGATGTGCTTGTGTTTACTCACTGTTCATTCTACAAAAGCTCCAAACATTTTTTGATCACTTTAATCCGACTAAAGTCATCACTGAACTAAACAGAAATGGAGTTAAGACGTGTGGAGTATGCAGATATTAGTGGCATTATTGAAGTAAACACCGCGGTCAAACTATTAGCGTCATGTAGGACTTTTCGCCATATTTTTAAGATTCACAAACACTGCTGTCAGTAAAGGACCGCACACACATACAGACACACACATTGCAAAATCCAGAAGTATTTTTTCTTTCCATTCGGCGTGTGTTATTAAATTCCACAACACTCTCAGCAGTCCTTTAATCCTTATTTGCGTCTAATACACCAGTTTGTCACGGGGGCATGAATGAAATGTTCATGAGTTTATGTGAAACTGCCGAACTGCAGTTAAAGTCGGCCAAAATTACAGGAAACTCTTAAATGAATGCACTTGACGTCAACACCTTAATAATGCAAATAACTAGACTACACATGTAAGCGTAGTCAGTCGTAGTCAGTAAGTGAAAGATCCAGAAGGGCATCCTGCTGATTTGATTCAGAAGGGCACTTTTTTTTGTAATCATTGTGTAAGAAAAGTAGTAATCAAAGATCCTTTTTATTGTTTTTATAGGTGTGACTCCAAAGAGCCAGACCTGCTGTCGTCCACCAATGATGCTCACACAGGTAAAACCTCTCTGAAAGTCAACAGGCCTCATTCATCAATATCATTTGAATTGTCGTGAATTTGTTTTTAAGAAACTTCCCGAGAACAGTGTACAGTGGAACGGTGAGCCCCATGTCATTATTATTGAAAACGCATGCCAGTTTTTCCAAATTAACATATGAACACCCCACAATTCCCCATAAATAACATGACCTGTTACTGGTACACACCAAGTCGACAGTCAGCGCAACACAATCTCACGGCAATTCGTAACTTTTTGATTTAGTGGCTAATTCGAATGAATTCCTACGATCTAGTTCATACAATTTAGTATGATTTACTCATCACCCAATAGAGTGAAGGAACTATGACGTCACTTTGTAGGCTAATCGGCTGCTAGCATAAAACTGGTTCCCTCGTGAAAATCCTATAGGATTTTCCCATAGGCTTTTCGAAGATTGCAAATAATAAGCTCTGTGTTCAAACACAGTTCATTACACTTACACATTTAGTCCAGCAGGATAATCCTCACACGAAAATACAACTTGGAGCACTTTTGGATCTTAAATGCAAACGCAAGAGTTAAAAAGCTAACATTAGGCTATAAACGGACTATAGTGCCCTCGGGGCGCTCGTCTGTGACGTCAGCCCCACCCTGCTACAGACGACTTTTCAAGCTTATTTTTTAGAAATAATGTCCATGACAAAGAGTTAATCTCTCTGTATATTATATTATAATCCACGCTATGTATTATAAACAAATAAATACGCAAAATTACATAGACCTATGAGCCTTTTGGATCGTTTTTACGTGGGAAATACATCTGTTTTGCTTTGCGGTTGTTCTAAAGTTTTAAAACTGCGTGTATAAATCTGCCTATATAGTATTTTCATCAGACATATTTAAATAAGTGTATCGCTCGCGCGCACAGCCTGCTTACCTTAACAGATGACAGAAATGAGGCGTGAGGAGGAACAAGTCTATCAAATGCCTGCAAGTTCCATCATCATGGACACAGAGCAACATTCAATATTCCTTTTATGTCACGACGTACAGCGAAAACCAGCCCATACAGTCACATCTGCTATACGTTTCATGGAGGAGTGTAAATACTGCAGTTATGACTGAGTAAAATGTGTTCAGATGAAGAAAAAAAGACAAAAAATCACTTGATCACGTTAATATGTCTGTATTTTTACACATTTATTCACACGTTTGCTTTACTGAGGGCAGGAGAGGCTGCACTAGTGAGCAGTATCTTCATAATATAGTTTAATTAAAATAAATGATCAACAAATGAATGTGTCTCGAAAGCCTTTACAAGTGAAGGAATTATCTACACACAATCTGAATTCTTAATTAGAAAAACACAAAAAACTATAAAATACTCTTCATGAAAATACCTAAATAACAGACAAATTCAAATGCCCAACACAAGCGAGCTGCGCTCCAGACCAGATCAGCTCAATGACGTATAATGTCTCCGACGCCGCCTGTAGTCCCATTGAGCAACTTGATAGCAACCGTCTTTTTACAGAAGCATGGCCGAATTAAAAATTCAAAAGTGTGCTGTAACTGATGTGTTTTATGTCGTAGAACAAAACGTGAAAGTATCTTGAGTTGGTGTTCGCCACAAACCTTATTTAAGCGATTTTACTGAAACCCCATACAAAAACCCCATTGACTTTGGGACGAGGGAACCGGAACTGCTAAAATGCTAACTCGCTTCCGGGTTTTTGCATACAAATTGACGTCATAGTTCCTCCACTCTATGACGGTTGGGGTTAGGGGTGGTCTTTGGTGCAACGCATCCTTTCTAAAATCATACAATTTTGTTAGACTGAACTCGTACGAATTGGCCACAAAACTGACAAAACGTAAAATACTTACGTTTTCTCATGAGATCAGGCTAGTCAGCCGGTTGATTTGGTGTTTTCCACGTCGCCTCTCGTCGGATCAAGGTTTTGGGTGAACTATCCATTTAACTAATACTAAATTGAATTAACAAAATCTGCATGACAGGCAAATTTTTGCATTTCTTCATCTTCGTGAAAAGTGCTCAAGTAGAGTTTAAGAAGAGATTTGTTCATGAATGAGGCCCGGAATTCTCATTACAGCCTGCTTTTTTGCTTTCTGATCCTTGATTTAATTATTTGTGTTTCAACCCACGTGTAGGAGATCTCATTTTTCCGGCAGCGGCGCCTCCTCAGCGTCCCGACAGTTTCACCAACTCCCCGTCCAAAGGCTTCCACTACGCCGGCAGGACCGTACACCGCTGTCAACAGTGCACTAAATACTTCATCTACCGCTCTGACCTCGTGAAGCACCAGGAGACGCACACCAAGCCAGGGGCGCACGAGTGTCTGCAGTGTGGGCAGGATTTTGAGGATTCGACTCAGCTGGCGGCGCACAGGATCTCCAGCTGCAACACCAGAGTGTTCAAGTGCGTCAAATGCAGAGCTCACTTCCGATCCCTCAGGACCCTGTACAAACACAACCGAATGCACAAAGAGAAGACCACACACAAATGCCCTGAGTGCGGGCGCACGTTCACAAGCCTCTCCCAGTTAGTCAGCCACCGGCGCGGACACCGAACTCCTTCCATCAAACGGAACTACACCTGCAAACAATGCAACGAGACGTTCGGCTCGTATAGAGCGAGTCTGATCCACCAGAAGATCCATAAAGCGGACGCAGCGCGTCCGTCCAAATCGGATCGACAGCCAGGAAAGTGTCGCTTCTGCGACTTGACGTTCAACATAGACAGCGAGTTAAGAAGCCACCTGAAGACGCACGCCGAGTTCAGACCGTATATCTGCGACCAGTGTGGGAAGTGCTTCTCTGCGAACAGCAGTCTGCTAGCTCACCTCTCCAACCACACCGGAGAAAAGCCCCTCCTCTGCTCGCAGTGCGGCAAACGCTTCTACAGCAAGATCCAGCTCAAGTCCCACATGAGGTGTCATTCTGGAGAGCGTCCGCACATCTGCCCCTACTGCGAGAAGCAGTTTTCACTGTCAGGGAACTTGAAGATCCACATCCGCATCCACACCGGCGAGAAGCCGTACGTGTGCCATCAGTGCGGGAAGGGTTTCGTGTCCGCCGGCTGTCTGCAGGTGCACCTGCGCTCGCACACCGGAGAGAAGCCGTACCAGTGTAAAATCTGCGGGAAGAAGTTCGTCGTTTCCAGCCACCTGACGGCGCACATGTGCTTTCACACCGGCGAGCGTCCGCATTGCTGCATGCAGTGCGGGAAACGCTTCATCCGCCGCTACGACTTGAGCAAGCACATGTACACTCACATCGGGAAGAGGCCGTTCCCTTGCCCCATGTGCCCCAAGGCGTATACCTGCCGCACGCACTTGAACAGGCACATGAAGAGCCACAGCGTTTGATTAGCATTAGCATCATTACCCTGCTGAAAAATCCAGCTTAAACCAGCCTAGGCTGGTTGGCTGGTTTTAGCTGGTCAACCAGGCTGGTTTTGGAGGGGTTTTGGCCACTTCCAGGCTGGTTTCCAGCCATTTCCAGCCTGGTTTTAGCTGGTCAGGCTGGGAGATTACCAGCTAAAACCAGCTTGACCAGCCAAGCTGGGAGTCCAGCCAAAACCAGCTATATCCAGCTTAAACCAGGCTGGTCAAGCTGGTTTTAGCTGGATTTGGCTGGTCAATTTCCAGCCTGACCAGCTAAGACCAGGCTGGAAATGGCTGGAAACCAGCCTGGAAGTGGCCAAAACCCCTCCAAAATCAGCCTGGTTGACCAGCTAAAACCAGCCAACCAGCCTAGGCTGGTTTAAGCTGGATTTTTTAGCAGGGTATATACATGTTTTTTATCGTTCTGTCATCCCGAGTGCCTTGTAAGAAGCGAAATTGTACTCGCGAAGATTAATATGGTGTCATTTACTCGTGCTCATCACGACTGCTGTTGATGTCCAAGCCTACACACTGTGTATCTCTCTCTCTCTCTCTCTCTCTCTCTCACGGTGAGACATGTAAAGGCACAGTTCACACAAAACTGTCTTCTGTCGAACACGAAGATATTCAGAATATCTCATTTTTCGTTTGACACGGCTTCAGCAAGTTAATAAAGAGGAAATGTTCGAGAAAAAGAACAGCTCTATCTGATTTCGACAGTTCAGAGACGACTACCTCGATCAAGCTCTGAAAACGACAGGAATGTATGATCCTCAGTATCGTCTTTGTTTATTTATAATCGTCCCCTTCTACTTCTAAATCAGCAAGCCACTCAATGAAATGCACCGATTCATCGGGTTTGTTATCAAAGGAACAGCTCTGCAATCAGATACTCGATTGTAATCTTGCTTTATTTTTAGTCTCTTTAAAGCAGGGGTGCTCAACCCTGTTCCTGGAGATCCACCTTACTGCAGATTTCAGTTGCTACCCATATCAAACACACCTGAAGTAATTAATCAGGACCTGAAGACCTGGTGATAATTACAGGCAGGTGTGTTTGATATGGGTAGCAACTGAAATCTGCAGGAAGGTGAATCTCCAGGAACAGGACTGAGCACCCCTGCTTTAAAGATGCAGTTCTGTCATCATTTAACTCATCTCTTACTTGCTTCTTTCTTCTGTTGAACACGATTTAAGATATGCTGAAGGAAGAAAACAGCCATTGACTTCCATAGTAGTTTTTTTCCTACTATTAATGTGATCATTCTTCAAAATATCTCATTTTGTGCTTAACAGAAGAAAGTCAGGTTTAGTGAGTTTTCATTTTTGCCAGAATTTTCCCTTTATTCTTGCTGATACAAGCGTAAAAATAATACCTGCGCTCTCCCTTTAATTGAGACGTGTTTGTTTACACCCTGCCTGGTCTAATATTGAGCTGAGTTCGGTGGTTTCAATGCGATGAAGTTATTCGAAGAACGCTCCTGCATTACCGATCTGTGACGTTGTTTAATGCTATGGATATTTTCTGTTGGATGTATCTTTTAGATTTAGGTTTGCCAGACTCATTCTCGGTGAGCAGCTGTCGATAAAATGTGCTGAATGTTATCGCCTCACACTGAATCGAATAAATGTGTCAACGTAAAGATGGAAGTGAAAATGCGTGATGCTCGTTTCTTCCTGAAAAATTGACCCAAAATGAAAACTCTGTCATCGTTTGCTCATCTGTTTCAAACCTTTGAGTTGTTCTGTTCTTCTGTCGAACACAAAAGAAGATGCTTTGAAGAATGCTGAAATCCATTGACTCGCTTGGTGTTTGATACGGATGTCAGTGGTTACAGGTTTTCGGCATTCTTCAAAATGTCTTCGATTAGAAGAACAACACAATCTAGCATAACCCTGCTGAAAAATCCAGCTTAAACCAGCCTAGGCTGGTTTAAGCTGGATTTTTCTGTAGGGAAGGTTTATTATGGAGACAGATAAGACTCAAAAGTAATTCACGCAATAGACACGATGTACACATGCGTAGCCAAATTCACGTGCATAAAACCAAATTCACGTGCGTAAAATATTTATTTTCACCAAAAATTTCAGGTGCTCAAAATAAAAATACATTTTTATAAACTACGTTTCACAAATGTAAAACAACATTTGCAAATGTATACGAGTGTACAAAAAGTTTTCATTGTTTAAAACTTGTGAGTTCATCCTGAATGAGAATAATCCTCTTTCACGTATGACTCCCCCTGAATACGCGTGTGTGTGTGTTTGAGACTTTCCTGCCAGAGTCAGGGCAACTCGTACCTTTCAGCCAATCAGAGGAGAGCTTTAGTCGAGGACACCCACTCTGCGCTCTATTTACGCAGACTGTTCCTCGTCAGCATGGCGAACGGAGAAAGCAGCAGTCGCACTTTTTTACATTTATTTATTTGACCATAGCCTCACTCTTTTTATCCATTATTTTGCCGCAGCTCCGCTCTTCTTATTTATTGTCCCGCAGCCCCATGAGTAAACTTTAGCCTGCAGGGTAATGATGAGAAGTAAGTATTATTCCGGCCATGCTAGTCTTAACAGTGCCGTTGTGGTCCAGTGGTCAGCACGTTGGGTTGCCACACTGTCGACCCGTGTTCGATCCTCACCTGAGTTAGTGTTTTTTTTTTCTTTAATTTTTATTGTTAAGACATACAAAACTGTAAGGGTTGTTGAACATTTGAAGTTCTAAAGCAGCTGTTTTCTTGAAAAAGATGTGATAGTGTCATTAGTAACTGAATTGGAAATGACCTTATTTTAATATAGTCAGTCGTGAACTGAGGTGGGCCGGTCTGAGGCTTGAAACTCCAGGGCTGAAAAGGAGTCCCACTCCGGCCCTGGTTATATCTAATGAACGTAAACAGGCTGATGCTGTGCTTTAGTTGCCTAATATGTAAAATATACCCTATCATTCCGTAATATTTATTTAAATAATCATTTTAAATGATGCTTATGCATTAATTTTTTTATTAAGCTAGAAACTAAAAAATTGACAATGAAAATATGACAACATAAACTGTTTTTCAGTTTTTCTTTTCAGCCCTGGAGTTTCAAGCCTTAGACCGGCCCACCTCAGTTCACGACTGACTATATTAAAATAAAGTCATTTCTAAGAACTTTAGAACTTCAAATGTTCAACAATCTTACAGTTTTGTATGTCTTAACTATAAAAATGAAAAAAAAAACACTAACTCAGGTGAGGATCGAACACGGGTCGACGGTGTGGCAACCCAACGTGCTGACCGCTGGACCACAACAGCACTGTTAAGACTTGCATGGCCGGAATAATACTTAGGCCCCATTTACACTAATGCGTTTTAGTTTGAAAACGCATAAGTTTTGCTACGGTTACGCCAACCGTCCACACTACGCCGGAGTTGTCGAGCGCCGAAAACGGAGCGTTTCGAAAACGCTGGAGAGGCCGTTTTCATTCTGAAACGCTGCTGCTCCGTCTCAGTGTGGATGATGGAAAACGGAGACATCTGAAAACGGAGGCGGGGCTGCAGACATTCACCTCTCTGATTGGGGCTTTTCCTGAATATTAAGTAGCCCACACACAGTTCAGTCCTGCATTCTCTCCGTGTAAGTTCAGACTTCGCAAGCTTGATCAAGGCTGCAGTCTCTTCTTCTCAGTTTGATATGGAAAAGCAGACTATACCGAGGACACGGGTAAATCTTCAAAGGGAACAGTGTACTTTATAACTTCATTCACATCACCCTGGCTACGTTGTTTCACTTTCTCAACAATAAAATGTAAACATGATATAAGGAACTGCCTATTTTCATTTTAACATTAGCAACTTAGACAGCAGAAATGTTGAGGCGTCCTGCTGCATATATGAGCATCATCTTCACTGTGTGCATATTTATAACAAACGGAGCCGATAACAACTGCCTCCTTTCAATTTCAGTGAAAATACGAAACACAGCCTCTCTTTTGCTGAATATCAGTTTTAAGAATCGATAATGGCCATTATAAAATTATAACATACAATAAGTTTATACATAAATAAAGGCAAGCGATCAGTCAATATACAGAATGTAGGCTACATGGTTACATTAATCATTAACTTATCTTTGCGCTTAGCCTAGACACGTTAACTGAGAACAAGTAAAAGATTCCAATGCCCAAAGTCAGGGAACATGTCGTTAGATAAAGACAACAAGATGAATGAAATATCCCGTTTAATAAATATAGTGAGATTAGATCCAGCGGGAGATGCTTGATGAGAAGTCCAACTAGCAGAGCTCTCATCTGGGTAGACGGGCTCCAGCGCTTGCCAAAGTGTGTGTGTGTGGTCACGTGATGTGCGTTTTCAGCGTTTTGGTGTGGACGGAGAGCAGTTCAGAAACGCTGGGTAAAACGCGAGTGTGGACGCGGATCGTTTTCATTCTAAAACGCCGTTTAAAACTAAAACGCACTAGTATAAACGGGGCCTTAATTCTCATCATTACCCTGCAGGCTAAAGTTTACTCATGGGGCTGCGAGACAATAAATAAGAAGAGCGGAGCTGCGGCAAAATAATGGATAAAAAGAGTGAGGCTATGGTCAAATAAATAAATAAATAAATGTAAAAAAGTGCGACTGCTGCTTTCTCCCTTCGCCATGCTGGAGAAGAACAGTGTGCGCAAAAGAAGCGCAGAGTTGGTGTCATTGAATACAGCTCTCCTCTGATTGGCTGAAAGGTACGAGTTACCCTGCCTCTGGCAGGAAAGTCTCAAAAACACACACACACGTATCCAGGGGGAGTCGTACGTGAAAGAGGATTTGCACATTCTCATTCGGGATGAACTCGCAAGTTTTAAACATTTAAAACTTTTTGTACACTCTTATACATTTGCAAATGGTGTTTTGCATTTGTGAAACGTATTTTATGAAAATGTATTTTTATTTTGAGCACGTGAAAAATTTTCTGTGAATATAAATAAATATTTTACGCACCTGAATTTGGTTTTATGCACGTGAATTTGGCTACGCATGTGTACATCGTGTCTATTGCGTGAATTACTTTTGAGTCTTATCTGTCTCCATAGTTTATAACCTCTTGCGACTGAGTAAATGGTGAATAAATGATCACTACTACTTCTTTTAAAGCTGATCAACTCGATGTTTGGGTTAAAACGGGTCTTATAGTATCAGCCAAACTGAGTTGAACTCGACTGTTTAGCGTGTTGTTTGTTTACTGACTGCCTCCGGATGTCACTTTATTATCCTTGAGGCGGAGGGAGATGACTTGTGAAATGATATGACTGGATTAGGGCGACGGTAAGTGCGTGTAGCGTGTCCAATTTCAGAAATTCAAAACGCGTGACTACACTCGGCGGCCACTTTATTAGGTACACCTGTCCAACTGCTCGTTAACGCAAATGCCTAATCAGTCAATCGCATGAGAGAAACGATCTGCTGCAGGTCAAGGCGAGCATCAGAATGAGGATTTAAGTGACGTTGAATGGTTTAGAAGTAGCGTGTTTATGAAAGCCCATCCAGATCCAATCTCATTTACACTCACCGGCCACTTTATTGGGTACACAACATGTTGAATCGGATGGGCTACAGCAGCAGAATGTCATGAAGCGTAAATCATCTCAGACTGGTTTCTAGTACATGACAACGAGTTCACTGTACTCAAATGGCCTCCACAGTCACCAGATATCAATCAATTTGACCCCCATTTGGGATGTGGTGTAACGGGAGATTCAAAATCGACAAATCTGCAGCGACTGCGTGATGCTATCAAGTCAATAATGAGCAAAATCTCAGAGGAATATCTCCAGTAGCTTGTTGAATCTACGCCACGAAGGATTAAGGCAGTTCTGAAGGCAAAAGGGAGGGTCCAACCCGGTACTAGTAAGGTGTACCTAATAAAGAGGCCGGGGAGTGTATTTTATATGGCTTCTAACTACAAACGGGCCATGAACGTTGTGAGAGAATCATATCTCAGCACAACAACGAAACAAACATTGAATTAGGTCAGAGCGAGGATCAACACAGCAGTGACGCGTTCATGAATCTATTGAACAAGAAAACCGACCAGTTATTCGATGTTAAAGGACATGAAGAGTTAGCAAAGCTAGCTGTGAATCCTAAACTATTACTCCTAATCTCAACATCATGTCTTTAAACAAGAGACAACACAACCTGCCAAGCTTTTAAAACCACCTCAACTGACAGAAAACTGTGCTCAGCTGTCAGTGTTAGAAGATGCTAATGATTAAATAGCTGAATAGATATGTCCCCTGCTGAAAAATCCAGCTTAAACCAGCCTTGGCTGGTTTTAGAGGGGTTTTGGCCACTTCCAGGCTGGTCTTAGCTGGTCAGGCTGGGAGATGACCAGCTAAAACCAGCTTGACCAGCCTAGCCAAGCTGGGAGTCCAGCCAAAACCAGCTATATCCAGCTTAAACCAGGCTGGTCAACCAGCTAAAACCAGCCAATAAGCTGGATTTTTCAGCAGGATCCCTGCTGAAAAACCTGCTTAAACCAGCTTAAGCTGGTTGACCAGCCTGGTTTTAGAGGATTTTTAGACATTTCCAGCCTGGTATTAGCTGGTCAGGCTGGAAAATAGCCTGGAAGAGGCTAAAACCAGCCTACCAGCCTAGGCTGTTTTGATTGTTCAGTAGGGTTAGCGTAGCAGTTTGTCTCTGGGTTAGTTATATGAACGTTTTTGTGTAAAAATGTTCATTTTTACTTCGTTTCACCTGATTCAGGTTTTATTTATTTAGGTTTTTAGTAGATTTTTATATTTTAACAAAATGTACTGCATTAAATCTCATCATTTTTATTAATAAACACGAAAATAAACCATGTAATATCAATAGAAATGTTCTCTGTCACTTTAGAGTTCAATCCATTTGCATATATAATCATATTGAATGTGGGTTCTCTCTCAATGACCTTGTATAAAAAAAAAACAGCTTGCGAGAATGTGCGATTTACACGAGTTGTGTCTCTAATAATTCTATGATTATTAGTCAAATTATAAACACGTATTTACGATATCATAAACAGAGATATAAACAGTGTCACCGAAGAGCATAGATTCACCAAGAGGCGACACTCTAGTGCGATTTGGGGAAACGGCCGCTAGATGCCGCGACGGCCATTTTGGAATGAAAATTGCCATTGAACAACAGCATATTATAAGACTGTAAAATAAACTATTAAAAGTGCTGGTAATTGTGATAGTAAGTGTTGTATTGTCTTCTTTTATGTTGTACCTCAGTTAATGCGCTTTTAAAAACAAATAAATAAAAAACAAAGCAGCTGCTTGCCATCGCGACAGCAACAGGATCCAATAGACGGCCGATCGCTTTCACTCCAAAATGGCGGAATCCTATGGAGTCAGAATAGACTCAATAATAATTCACGCAAAAGACACGATGTACACATGCGCAGCCAAATTCACGTGCATAAAACCAAATTCACGTGCGTAAAATATGGTCAAATAAATTAATAAATTCAAAAAAAAAAGTGCGACTGCTGCTTTCTCCGTTCGCCATGCTGGAGAGGAACAGTCTGCGCAAAAGAAGCGCAGAGTTGGTTTTATTGACTACAGCTCTCCTCTGATTGGCTGAAAGGTACGAGTTGCCCTGACTCTGGCAGGAAAGTCTCAAAAATACACACACGCGTGTCCAGGGGGAGTCGTACGTGAAAGAGGATTTGCACATTCTCATTCAGGATGAACTCGCAAGTTTTAAACGTTCAAAACTTTTTGTACACTCGTATACATTTGCAAATGGTGTTTTGCATTTGTGAAACGTAGTTTATGAAAATGTATTTTTATTTTGAGCACGTGAAATTTTTTTTGTGAATATAAATAACTATTTTACGCACGTGAATTTGGCTGCGCATGTGTACATCGTGTCTATTGCGTGAATTTCTTTTGAGGCTAATCTGACTCCATAGAGTCGCGGGGCTGCTGCTGGGCGCTGCTTGGTCATTCTAAGCTCTATGGTGTCACTTTAAACGAATCGGCTTTTATTTTGAAAGCTGCCGCATCCGGATGACGCCCGTGTTTGCTCTTTAACCCGCGTGTACGTTGCGTTCGCTTATCCTGCAGTCAAAGAATTCTGTTTCACAGTAAATGATTGAACCGGGTGAGTATCGATGCTTGTTGTGAGGTTCGCCAGGTGAAGACTAGATGATACGCTGCAGACTTATTAATCGACGTGTAGATCTACCGCGGCGTTTGTAGGTGATGTTTACGGTGCAGTAGAGTGTCCTGAAGACTCCAGTCCCTCCTCTTCCTCCTCCTCTTCATCCAGACCCTTATAATGTGGCCCCTCTACACCTATCATCACCTGCTAACCTTCCTGCTAACCTTCTTCAGGTAACTTGCGCTGTTCTGTGCACATCACCGTGCGCTGTTTCCGCGGGAACCCGTTAGCATATGTTATAGACATGTCGCAGTCCTTATGTTGACTGACAGTCTGATTCTTTACTATTTGTTTACTATTTGTTTTGTTGTAAAGTACATTTAGGGTCACCTTTAAGATTATACAGCACTGTTTAGCCTTTTCCTGAATACTTAAAACTGTATGTTTAATCTAATGCTAACTGTCCTGCGTAAAGCAGTCCCACATTAAAATTTAATTGTATTAATTCATTAATATTTAAAATACTGTCGTAGTTTATAGTAAATACTGCAGTGTTTTTGAACCGTACTGTAGTAAAATGCTTGAATTAGTCTGTTGAGATAATTCTATAGTTGTTGCTATGGCAACACAACTGTAGTAATAAACAAATAACAACTACTATTTAGGTGAAGTGGGTTTTATAGTCACACATTCAGACTTTCTCCTTATAATATAATTTCAGAAAGGTATCCTTTGCAGATTCTGAATAGGGAAATCACATTAGCAGCCAATGACTGTCACAGTTCAACAGTCAATTAAATTGTGCTAATGTCATTTTAAAGCCATTCTTATACAGTTAGGTCCATAAATATTTGGACATCGACACAATCCTAACATATTTCGGCTCTACACCAACACAATGGAGACTGTCAGCTTTTATTTGAAGGTATTTACAATCAAATCAGGTGAATGCTGAAGGAATTACAGCAGTTTGCCTATCTGCCTCCCACTTGTTAAGGGACCAAAATGAATTGAACAAAGTAATAATCATAAATCAAACTTTAACTCTTTAATACTTGGTTGCAATTCCTTTGCAGTTCGATAACAGCCTGAAGTCTGAAACACATAAGCCCCTTTCACACAGTGATACCGGTAAATATCTGGAAAATTTCCGGAAAGACTTTACCGGTATATTGAAAAAAGCGCTGTTCACACGGGCGAGGACGTTACGGAAGTTTTCCGGAAAAGAGCATTCACACATCCATTCCAAAATACCGGTAAATTCTGACATCATTCACCACAAATGAGCTTTAAACGGCTGCGCTTGTATTTGTAAACATTTGACTAAATTACAAACTCTGTGGATGATCAATATTGTGAACAACTTTCGCAGGATCACTTTCGCATGTCGAGATGTTCATAATATGTGCGTGTGCAGGCGCTCACAGGCTGTTTCACAGGCACACGCAAAGCTTGTACGTAAACAAACAACGGCTTACCATAAGCATCTCATCGATGATTATTTACACGGTTGGCATTAAGAAGAACATATAAACGTGATCTGACTAACTTCTAGCAGCTAAATGCGTCTGGGAAAATATTCAAAGGCTTTTATTCACATGAATCGGGCGCACGTGATTGCGCCTGACTGTTGTGATTGGCTAAATCAGACGTCTCACGTCAGCACGTTCTAGACGTGCACGCGCTTATTCCGGCAATCTTCCTTCTGCATTCACACAGCGCAGCATTCCGGCAAATAACCGGTAATGTTACAACTTCTCTTTCCGGAAAATAGCCAGAACGAATTTACCGGTATTTTCAAAAAGGACCTGTTCACACATACACACCTTTCCGGAAAATTGCCGGTAATTTTCCGGAAAGGTCTGTATGTGTGGAAAGGGCTATAGACATCAGCAGACGCTGGGTTTCAAGAAATGCAGGCTCAATCGGATTCAGGGCAGGTGACTGACTAGGCCATTGCGAAACATTTCACTTCTTTCCCTTCAAAAGCTCTGGTTGCTTTTGCAGTACGCTTTAGGACGTTCTCCACCTGCACTGTGAAGCGCCATCCAATGAGTTCTGAAGCATTTGGCTGAATACGAGCAGAAAATGTTGCCTGAAACACTTCAGAACTCATCCTGCTGCTTCAGTCAGCACCACATCATCAATAAATACAGGAGAACCAGTTCCACTGACCGCCAAACATGCCCACGCCATGACACTACCACCACCATGCTTCACTGCTCTTAGGATCATGAGCAGATCCGTTCCTTCTCCATCACTCTGATATAAGTTGATCTGGATCTCATCTGTCCACAGCATGTTGTTCCAGCACTGTGAAGGCTTTTTCAGAACTCT